>NW_006239325.1:85751-89404 GCF_000226075.1 Solanum tuberosum | reverse complement strand
AAATAGCCACATGATCATCTATATACTTTGAACTGCACCTCTAGCAAAAAGTGATAATGCAGTTCATTTTAATCTTGTGCAGAGGGCTGCTCTTGTTATCAAAATTCCTAGAATTCCTTTCTTTCCATATGGTCCACCAAATAACAGCTGGGACAATTTTCCATCTACTCTTGTCTGTGCTGCCACTGCCCTCCATATTCCAGCTTTCTAAAGCCTGTCCTATTCTCCCTGGAACAGTCCAACTATACCTCTGAAGCTAGTAAACAAATTCCACAGCTTGCCAACCACTTTACAATGTAAGAACAGATGATTAATTGTCTCTGCAACCTGCTCACAAAAACAGCATCTTTGGGCACATTTGTATTCCCCGCTTCATAAGATTCTCTTGTGTAAGTATAGCCTCTTTCACCACCAACCAAGTAAAAACTACCACTTTATATGGTATTTTAACCTTCCATATAAGCTTCCAAGGCAGAAAGTTAACTTGGGATCCCATATGATTCATATTTCTATATGCAGAACTAACAGTGAATAAACCTTTATTATGACATTTCCATTTAAGAGCGTCTTCTCCATCCTTGAATCCTAAGAATTGATCAAGTGTACCATAAAATTCAGCCAATCTTTCCACCTCCCAATCTTGCATCAGTCTTCTGTAGGTAAGGTTCCATCCATGCTCAGACCAAACTTCATAAAGACTCGACTCTTGTTGTTGGTTCAGGTGATGAATATCTGGGAACAAGCATTTGAGGCTTCCATTCCCTAACCAATCATCTTCCCAAAACCTGATCTTCCTCCCATTGTTCACATTACATCCAGTTTTTGCATAGAAACCATGCCATAAGTTTCTAATTGATCTCCACAAACTGGTTCCATATGTGGATGTCACTTCTTTGGTCTTCCAGGGTCCTTCCGTCCCATATTTGGCAACTTCGTAAACAATTTTTCTCCACAATTTCTTAGTTGCTTTATTTCATGCTCATTCTCAATCTTTTAAACTTCATCTCTAACCCTGCTTAAGGTTCAAAAGCATTTACGCGACACTTCTCTTACAAAATACTACTCCCTTCGTTTCAATTTTTGTGTCTTACTTTCCTTCTTAGTTTTTTTTGAAAATGTCTGCCTCTTTCTCTATCTAGTAACTTTTACATTTCCATATCTCACATGACATGTTTAAGGCTACAAGATTCAAAAAACAAATTAGTATATTAGACACGTCTTTGGTAAGACCACAAGATCCAAAAATACCCCTCATTTTCTTTAACTCTGCTTAGTCAAACTAAGACACCTAAAATGAAACGGAGGGACTAATGCCTTTTGACTTCTTCATTTGGTGACCAAAACTCGGCATTACACCATCTCCAGAAACACTGGATGGCATCAAACTGAAAAATGATCAGTCATATACACTGGATGGCATGCACACCCACTTTCAAAAAGTCCAACTATAGTACTTACATATATTTCTTTGTTTCATTTTAAATGACACTCTTTCTTTTTTAGCCCGTCCCAAAATAAGTGACCCCTCTACATTTAGGTACTCGGCAAAATAGTTGAGGTGATTGCAAGCTAAACCAATACCCATGTAATAGAAAAGGATCTTCCAATTTTACTCTTAATGAAATGCTCTTATGCGCGATAGAAACGACATGGCATGTGCAAGACAACAAGCTTTCTAATGCTACATATGATGTCCCCACTATTTCTTTTTATGCTCAGGCCCATACGTTGTCACAAATTACAACCTGAGCCCATGGTACGTATTGTCTTCTTTGGCCCGATAGACCTTACAAACTTTTGCCCCTTGGGCTACGCCACCATCGAGCCTAAAAGCATGCATATGTGAACTTGTGTGTGCCTTATAAACCTCCTCACTTTCCTCTCTCATTTCGAAGTGGGATTCACTTAAATTATCATATGCATCACTTTTTCAGATGTTTGCTAGCCTAGAAGCCTATTAGTAACTTTAAAAAACTACACATGCCTATGCTTTGCAGATACTTAGTCATATCATATAAATGAATCAACTTCAAGAAAAAACTTAACAAAAAAATCAAATTGGAGATGAACAAGACTCAATCTCACACTTGATAGTACAGGTACAAAACTCGAATGATCGGATGCTTGACCCTTAGCTCCTTTTTTAAAGAACATTAGCACTTCTAGCTTTCTAGAGCTTGGCCTAACAGGATATAAGTTTAGCAAGTAGAGTTAATTAGTAGAAACAACCAAGAACATAGCTTGAAATTGGCCAAAAATAAATGATTAGAACTTTAGTTACTTCTACTTAAGTCATAAAAATGAATCAACTTCAAATTAGAGATGTACAAAACTCTTATCTCACCTGCATCAATGACAGAATCCCAATGAACCTTCCCATCTTTCTCAAATTTCTTCAAATCCCAAGTTCCTCCAACCCACCTAGCATCCTGAAACTTCCTCACCTCCTCCGTCTCCGTCAATGGAGCTCCGGCGACCACCACTGGCGACGACCCATTTGGGTTTAACAGCACCCCATTAGACCCCTCATCCTTTTCTTGCTCTATAGTGACAGCAGCAGAAGAAGAAGAAGAAGAAGAAGAAGAAGCATCATCAATGGATTTAGGGGAAATTAAAAAGGGTTTTTTGAGAGGTAATGGGAGAAATGGTTTGTGGGTTAAATGGGGTTTTGGAGGAGAGAGAGATGGGAAATGGAGTGGAGGAGATGAGAATAAGGCCATAGACATTGTTGATGGAGCTGTGAATTTGATAGAGAAGAAGAAGAGCTCAACTCTCAGCCGCAAAAATGGGAACTTTGTATAAGCTTTTGTTACTCTAATTTACTAGTCTACTCTGTTTTGTATTTTCGTTTTGACACGAAATTTAAGAAAGTACGAATTTTTTTTATATTTAATGGTCTTAAATTAAATATATTTCTCTTATTTGTTTTTATTTGTTATATTTTGACTTGTAATACTAAGAAAATAATGATTGATAAGATTATTTTAGTATACTACTTTCAATAATTGCTCCATATGTCTCATGTTAGATGAACACTTTCTATTTTAGAGATGATTGAGAAATCATTAATAGACTGATTAACTATACTACTCAGTTTGTTCATTTATACTTGTCACTTGTTCCTAAAATATATTTTCATTTTTATTTGTAACTTTTGATATATCAAGAAAAAATAATTATTTTTTGGGAAAATTATATATAATAGCAAACTATTAATTCAAATTAAATGATATAACCATAGTTTGATTTAATTGTACCCCATAGCAAACTGTTGCTATTTCGCCTCTCTCCCTGGTGAATCTCGCTAGCCACTCTCGTTCTCGTTGGGCAGTCTCCCTTGCCTCTCTCGCTTTTATAGAAACACAAATGTATAAAATGCGTTTGTGTTTGTATAAAGCAAGAGAAAATTGTATATATACATATATTTTCATTCCCCTCTCCCAGATCTCGCTCGCCACTCTCACTCGCCTCTCTCACTTTATACAAACACAAATGTATACATTGCGTTTGTGTTTGTATAAAGCGAGAGAAAATTGTATATACAAATACAAATGCATATATTTTCGTCCTATACACTTATGATTATACAAATACGATCTTTCCTTTCCCAGTTTTCTTTTATCTTTCTCTCTTTCTCGCTTTATACAAACACA
>NW_006239325.1:75655-84587 GCF_000226075.1 Solanum tuberosum | reverse complement strand
TCTTTCTCTCTTTCTCGCTTTATACAAACACATATTATACAATTGATTCTTTTGCATATGTATACCGAAACAGATTATACAATTGCTTCTTTTGTATATGTATAACAAAATATACATATTAATAGCCATAACAAACATAAAGTTTGTTATGGAGCACAATTATGCAAACTATAACTATAGCATACAAATATGATTTTTATGTTTGCTAAAGTTACTCTTATTTTTTCCATGTTTTTTACTCTTAGAAGTTAGAATTAAATAATATTCTTCATAGTATCATTTTTCAAGACTCAATACTTACCACTCCACATCCCTAGTTGGTACTTTGATCCTTTCTATACTTTCATCCACTTTATTGACCATTAAACCAAGACATCCATCGAAGCTTGTTTGATCTTATGCAAGGTGATGTCGGGTCTGATCAATTGTGACACAAATAAAAATGCATGCTACAAAAAATATGATAGAGTCTGATACATTAATTGTCTACTCAATATCTTTGTATGATTCCTTTATTAATCCCCTTCTTATGATCGATCTTTTCCTTTACACAAGTCCATTGTTCCTATTTCATTGTTCCAAGGGTAGGGATACCAACAGGACAAGACTAGTAGAGCCGGTATGACCTTATGCAGGATGAGATTGGGTCTGATCAGAGCCGGTATGACCTTATGCAGGATGAGATTGGATCTGATCAGAGCCGGTATGACCTTATGCAAGATGAGATTGGGTCTGATCAGTTGCCACACAAGGATCGAGTATGATACATCAACTGTTTACCTAATATCCTTGCACTATTTCTTTGGTAATCCCCTTCTTCTTTACGGTTAGCAACATGAACAAGGCAAAGCCAATATGACTGTATCCAAGGTTAGGTTTGCTCTAACCTTACTAAGGCAGGTGCAAGACGAGTTGAAACAATTTCTTACGAGTTCAGGCCTAACCCACCCCGCCTCATTGTCATCCCTAAGATTAGTAAGGAACTCCGCTCCTTCCATTTGGAGAGTTGATGAAGTCTTTAGGAGGATAGAATATCACCACCAATAGAACTAACACACTATAATTAAGCCATAAATTTCACTGCATACAATATTTCTAGCCCACTCATTACCACCTCTTCATTTCAACTTATATTATACAGTGTTCATCAAGGGGAAAACAACCATATCCATATGGTAATTTTAAAAAATCCAGTTTCAATATAGGTCAACCGCGAAAAGGTAATAGGTAACCATTCGAACCCCTTTGACAAATTCCAATATAAAGTTTTGCATGGGATATGCAACACTACCATGTTGTTTCGACTTTTAACTAGCTTTTTGATATCCTAAGGAAAGCAAGCAAAGTAATGATGGTATTGTTAGGGACGGACGAAATGTGGAGGGTACATTGAGCTACTACTAGTACTTGCTTGAGTAGTAAAACTTGATGTAGGTAAGAGTAGTTCCGCCTGAGGGCAGTAGCTATTGGATGGCACGTCCAGCAGCAAGTCCTGATGGGAGTTTTCATTTGCAGAACGGAAAGAATCCAGAACGAGGGAACTATTCTCAGAAGGCAAGGCAAACGAGCTTCTTGGACTGAAGCAAGAGCCATCATTGTCTACTAGTTCCTTCTGCTCATAGATGCTTTTCATCACCACCCTTTTGGGGCTCTTCATTGTCGTCTTTGCACCTGAAGCAAAATAGCTTGTAAATCTTAATTTGTAGGAATTAGCAAATATATAATCAAAGAACACATTGCACATGGCAATGGAGCAAAAGCTTTTTCTTTTCTTTTTCATTCTTTCTAGGTGGGGGAGGCAGGGGAAAAACCAGAGTTCAAGGTACGGGTTCAGTCAAACCTAGCAACTTTGATCCAAACAGTGCTTGTCTTAGGAAATCCATTTAATATGTACAAACTATTAATTTAGAACCCGATAACTTAAAGGGCTAGAATCCGGGACCATAAACTTCAAATCTTGGCTCCGCCTCTATGGGAGGAGATTCTTGTATATTCATTCATGAATTTGAACAATGGCTTAATTTGAGAAAGGTCTATTGAGAATATATGAGATAAATCAGAATTGATGTACTACAAGAAACTACAATGTCCTATCCGCTGGTAGGGAGGGGGCTTGTACAACGAATTAATAGAAGACAGATATATATAGGTAGATCTTTATCATATGAATCCCTTGCTTCTAACATCTCTCATTTTAAGGCAATTTACACCAACACATTATAAGTCATAAGTCAAGCTACGTGGTTGCTCATTTGTGATGAAATAAGCCATTGCATCGTAAGGAACATTTTCTAATTCTTACGAGTTATATGGCACAGCAAATTACAAGTTAAAAAATTCAGTTGTGAATGCTCAAAACTAATGCAAAGTTTAGTTGTCTACAACAGAAACAAGTGTACGGCAGAATAATTGTCAAATGTCATAACGGAAAAAGTAAAAGAGGAACACAACTGACCTGAACACTTCGGATATTGCCCCTCCCGTGGTTTCTTCACATTAGCTGAATAACATGTGCCAACAACATTTGGCTCTCTGGCAACTTCAGAACCGCTGCTACTATTCTTACATTTTTTGTCCTACCAAAGAACAAAATTAGCTTCAATAAAGTTGCACTTTACATTTAGCAGATGTAACATAAAAGATGGTGCGTCACATGTTCAATATCTATGCAGCGAATCGTTAGTAACCAAACCTTGAGTAAATTATATTGTTGCATCCACTTTGACTTTGTTAAATAGCACAATATAAATCTCTTCAAGTTTCTACAATCTTCTAATGTCACTCCTGAAAATGAGTTATCAAAAACACCTTCTGCGAGAAGTTTCTGGAAGGAACACAGATTCTCCTCGAATTGAGAGCTCTCGAACACGCTTCTAAGACTTAAGAGAGAGAAAAGAACACAAAAACAATCAGCTGGTGAGCTACCTGGATCAAATTTTCTTTCTTGTTCGAGTTCAATATAAAGCCAAAACATGACCGAGAAAGTGAACAACAGAGAAGACAGACAAACCTATCTGGAGGCGCAAAAGAATCAACAGGTGGTAAGTACTTCAGTAGTTGCTGCTGTTCATCACTTGACAAATGACTTGTGAATTCTTCATAATTAAGTACATCCTGTACCCAAGTATTCACATAATCTTTCAACTTTTGATTAATACGAGTAACATCTAAAACTGAATCAATTTTGGAAATGGCCAAGACATGTATTGTTGAAGAGGAAGCAAATCCACACAGGTCAAAAGTTGTTCATCAAAAGATAAAGATTACTTTAAGTCTACAAGAACACTCAACTAAAAGGCTGGAACATAGAGAAATATTGTGGATACAGAGTCGTGCAGCACGGACAAGTTAGCATTGTTGGGACATGCTATGGTTGTATTAATAGAAAGCAAAGCAAAATTTCTTCATAGGAATACAAGAGAGAATAAAATACCTTCAGGTCTATATAGCGAAGGGGTGAATTATGATGTCCAAGAATTTGTAGTTTTTCAAGGTGATCCTTGTTTCTGCAAAAAAGAATTATAAAATAAAACAATCAGAAAGATAATTTAGCAGATATGATGCATTTAACACCTCATATTCTGTCTGAACACGCGCAGCACAAATTTTCCTTTCTCAAAGGAACTTTACATGCTATCAAGACTAATAGAGAAAGCACCTTTTAATCTGGTCTTGTTCTATAGCCGGACCAGTAGGTTTCTTGATTCTCTCGGTACCCATATTTGGTGAATTGACACCCTTACTAATATTTACAGGAGGGGTAGTCAATCGTGAATAAGCATCACTGACAGAACGGTGCTTGTTGTCAACGGAAAGAGAGCTGGCTTCCGATTCTTCTTCTCTACCTATTGTACTAGGATGCCGCATTAGTACACTTCCATGTCCTATCTCAACAGAAACCATAGGCTTGTCACTCTCAAAAAGCAACTCCTCCTCAGAGGATGCAGACAAGTATGAACTTTGTTGTTCATGTAAGATGGTATATAGGTCTTTAGTGAGCTTTTCTACTGAAGATGGCTTTGGACGATTGAAACAGGTTCTCTTCCTTGAAGGCACCGTTGAATCCCATATATTGGATTGCGCTGGACCTGAAAACCAAATTAACGTGTAAATATTTCATGCAGCTATTGAAATCAAAAGGGATGGAGAGCCAAAAAACACCAAAACAACAACAACAACAACAACAACATACCCAGTGAAATCCCACAAAGTGGGGTCTGGGGAAGGTAAAGTGTACGCAGACCTTACCACTACCTCGTGGAGGTAGAGAGGCTGTTTCCGGAACACAAGAAAACTTAAAAGAAAATGCTAAGAACAAAATTACTCTACCAAGCTCAAGATTTGGCACCAAAATTTTCAGTTTTAGAAGAAAATGAAGCCGTAATACTAGAGAAGGGGCAGTTATTATCAAAAAATATCCATACTGGAGATTGGAGAATGTGAAATAATTCTGAGAACAACAACAACATACCTAATGAAATCACACAATGTGGGGTCTGGGGAGGGTAGTACACAAACCTTAGCCCTACCTCGTGGAGGTAGAGAGGTTCTTTTCGAAAGACCCTCAGCTCAAGTGTATCAAATCAAAGTAGTAATGAAAGGGAAAACGACAGTGAAGAAAGCATGACAACTAATAGAAAAATAGTGCAGAGCATACAAGCAAGGAGCAGTAACATCAGCAAAATAGAGCGATCACGTAAACATAATAAATAACAGATAACAAAACCGAGAAAACTAATACTATGACAGACACAGGTTCTAGACTACCACCAATCCTAATCCCGTTGAAAAGCAAGACAACACTCAACTATCTACCCTAATCCATGACCTCCATACCTAATAATAGATGTCGAACAGAAACAGTAGGCATCAACAAATATGAGTCCCTGTACAATTTATCAAGTAGCTATTAGAATATCTACATATGTAATATCTATATCTCCGATAAACAATTAACTCAGTTTCCATATCAAAGAGAATGACCCCAACTGTAACACAACAAGCCTGCCTCTTCTGGAGAAGGGAAAAGTAGTTCACAGTTTAATGTTTGCAGTTGTTGATTTTTGTTTACCTGTCAAATCACTTGCTTCAGCACTACCAAACTGCGCACAGCTCTCAGAGTTTGAGACAGCAGAGCCAGAACTTGACCTATTGCTAGTATCTTCATCTAAGACCTTACGGAAACCTAAATTATAATCAGGAGGAGTTCCAACTTCAGCATTATCATGACTTTGCTTTCGTTTCAAAATCTTTGCCTCTTTGTTCTTCATAGAAATGTTTTTGAACCGTGAAACCCTGTGTTCCTCAAAGTCACAAGGTTCTGCTCTTGCATGCAGAGGAGTATAGTTCACCAAAGTTCCTTTTGTTCTCCACCGAGATCCACATGCGTTGCACAGTATTGGCTTTTCTGGAGGTCCATTACGCCAAAGTGGAGTACCTGCAGCATGATTTTGATGGTTAAGAATGTACTCAAAGTAAATGATCTTGGGAAGAATGAACGGTATCTAAAATACTGAAAATTTGGAAACAATGGAAGCATCGAAGAAATAGAAAAGAAGAAACTAACTAGCAGGCTGACATTTCATGTGCAAGGAGAACAGAAAAGACAGTATACATCTTTCCGGAAACATAGAAAGGAGTAAGATTGGCCAATGATGGTCACTTCTTATGCAAATCAACGAAATGATACACCAGCTTTCTTTCTCATGTTTTCAGTTGCAGAAGGTAAAAGAATACTTGCAGCTAAAATAGACGAAAGATCTACAAATGATTCTTCCATAGAAGTGTAACAAATTAAGTACACAGATAAAGAAAGTAACTCATTAATCATTGTCAAAAGAAAGCTGAGGAAGTTATTATCCAGTGGAGCAATCAGACAAGCAAAAGAAAGGCGGAACTCAACAACTAAGCTAAGAGTAGGATAAAATAAAGGAGCAACGAACACCATAGAATTTTCCATTAGAAGTCGTGCATTGGATGACTTAAAAAAGCCAAGCTTAAAGAGTTATACTCCTAAGAACAATAAAAGGGCCATCTGGCGCACGAAGCATCACACATTCACGTAAGATGCGAGAAAGAGCTGCAACCCAAGGGGAAACATGACATCTTTAACAACCCCCTGTAAACCTACTTGAACTCGAGCCATTTTACAGTCCAAAACAGTTTATCACCTCTGCGTGCATGAACAATTTGCCACACAAGTCAACATCAAGCAAACAAGCATTTCCAATATCCAAGATGACTTTAAGTAATATCATGTTGGAGAGAGTATCTAATTCAAAGGCAACCTAAAAATTTGTCACAATGGGCCAACTATCACAATGTCGAAACCAGCCCAAGCAGGAGCTGGAAACAAGCAACTTGATCACAGGATTAAAAAAATATAAGATAAAACTTCAAAGCCTTTGCTTAGTGAGACACTGACAAAGGAAGTGCATCATACAACTTATTTGGTTCCATAATTGTAACGGAAGCATGAATTAACAATCAAGCACATTAGTTCCAGGACGGAACTTTTCATATTAGAAAGGGAACATGAATATAGTCTTGTCATCTTTGTGTGGTGCTTGCTCCCTAAAGGACCATATCAATGCCACATTGAGCAAGAATTCAGCTTGCACCAATAGCAACTTAAAATACAAGCACCTAACGAAGTACATTTCTACATTAGGAAGCTATGTTACATGGACTACTTATAGGAATCCCATATGGATGTGTGTAAGCATATGGTATTGGTATGCGCAACGTTGCTAATTTTAAGTATATTTTGAAGGGATTGCGCAAAGTACCCTATACACATGTCTAACGCATTCGAGGAAATCCGTTTGATATCAAGGAAAATGAAGGATCCATTACACATAGTTTAGAAGGGAAATCAAGAATTCAACACAATCAAATATCCCCAATTCTGTTGGAAACAATAAGGGAATAACTTGAACTCCTAGATGTTTTAGCAAGATTTCTACACACAAATAAACTATAAGAGAGTCAATGGTTGGAATAAATCAAAAAGTAAACTATTTTCAGAAATGAATTCTAACTCAAAACCCCAGTATTGAAATTCAGAGATTTCACTAACAGTACAAACAAAACAAAATTCAAA
The DNA here is from genome assembly GCF_000226075.1 of Solanum tuberosum. NCBI lineage: Eukaryota > Viridiplantae > Streptophyta > Magnoliopsida > Solanales > Solanaceae > Solanum > Solanum tuberosum. The sequence goes on along the minus strand of NW_006239325.1, from coordinate 77,485 downwards.
ACTAAATGCACTGGATGCATAATAGTACATATCAATCTTTATTTGTTCAATGTGCTAGTATTTTTTTCATTTTTGAAGCAACAGCCATATGGGTATCCAGTTCCATTATTGAACAACTCATCTAAGCCAAAAAAAAAATAATTACAAAACATCAAGAATTCTACAGGGACACAAAAAAAAACAAAAAAGACTCCACCTTTCTTGAAAATTCACAAAAAAAATACATTGAAGAATTAAGAACTCACTTGTAACACCACAGTGATAGCAAGGTCCTTCCTTTCCCATCTTTCCAATCTTTTTTTTTCTTAAAATTTCACAAAAACAATTAAATTGAAAAGGGAAGAAAAAAAACCAGTCTTGTGAAGAAAAAGCTTCTCTTTTTTTGGTCTTCCTTAGAAAATAAAATTAAAAAAAGTATAAAAATACAATCTTTACAAGTTTTTGATTATTCTCTTCACCCTTTTAATAGCAAAATTTATATACTTTTTTCTGCAGAAAACACACAAAAACTCAAGAAAACACAGAGGAGTCTGTATCTTAAAGTCCCAGAAAACCCCCCACTGAAAAACAGCAAAAATATATGAACAAATTTATCAAGAAATTGAGATGGGGTTTCTTTTTTCTACTTCTTTTTTTTTTTTGGAAGAAATCAGCTGAAAATTTTGTACAATTTTTTTTTTTTAATGGGCAAATGAAAGACCTATTGAAGGAATCTAATAAATGGTTGGAAAATAAAAGGAAAGGATGGAGTTGTTTCTGTATGACCTTCTTTGTTCTATTGTAAAATTTGTAATGTTTTAGCTTTCTTTACTAATCCTTAAAAAAAAAAAAAAAAAAAAAAATCTTTTAATGTGTAATTCAAAAGGCAAATATATGATATATAATAATCACTTAATGTACACATAACTTTTTTTTTATTTTTTTTAATTTTTTTCTTTTTTTTAAAAACCCAAAAAAAAAAAAAAAAAAAAAAATCTTTTAATGTGTAATTCAAAAGGCAAATATATGATATATAATAATCACTTAATGTACACATAACTTTTTTTTTATTTTTTTTTATTGCATCACGATTCATAATTTGGTATTTTTATTACCTTATTAGTTTGGAGTCGTATCGTATAGGATTTATTAACGAGTTAACATTGACGGGTCATAGGGCCCACATACTAATTCAGATTCACACTCATTAAAAGAGGAAACACTCTATTTGATTTGTCTATTTATAAATTTTGATATCAAAAATTGAAATGACATTTCATTTTTTTTTAATTATTTTAAATATTGAAAATTTAAGTGAGAATTTTAGGATTTCTTTTGTTTAATCTCCAACTAAATAATAAGAGTTTCTCTCTTTCTCTTTGTTGGAAGTTTTTGAAATGTTCCAAGTCCTAATTTATTAAGAATGTATATATAGAAAATTATTTTCTTTTTAAAAATATATGGACTTCATGAGTTTTGAAAGATTATTATTTTATTGCTTAATATTCTTGTTGACTTGAGACTTTTTTTTCTTCAAATCTAATATTGCATTATTTCCAATTTTACCCTTTCCTCTTTCCACGATCCAAATTTTGAGTTTAGTTATATTTAGTGTTAAATACTTTTCTTAAATTTGCATTGAATCAAAACTAATAAAATCAATTTATTTAAAGAGTAGATCCACTTCCAATTTTTAGGCATTATGATGACATGATGTTGATTAATTTTATTTTTATCCTTATTGGTTTCTTCCTCGAAAGACATTTTTTCCATCTAGTATGTTGAAAATCTCTTTGCTGAAATATAGTGTATAATTAAATAAATAATAGTATGTATATTTATATATATATA
>NW_006239325.1:40399-74768 GCF_000226075.1 Solanum tuberosum | reverse complement strand
TATAATATGACTATAGATGTGTTTGGTATGAAGAAAAATGGAAAAAAAAAAAATTTCTTTATATTTGGTTAGTCAAAATATTTTCTCTGGAAAAATAATTTATTTAAAATTGATAAAAACGACTTTCTGAGTGGAAGTGCAAAAAACAAATTTCATAAGTGACATTTCAAGATAATTGTCTCCTTTCACCCACCCAACAACCCCGGTCCCCATATCTTGATCATCTCACCTTCGAACCTCCTCAACTCCCCTTATAATGAAGGGTCTCACATATGATGAAAAAAGAGTGAGTGGTCTACTTATATGATATTGGACAATCTTCCCTCATGAGCTACCTTTTGAGGTTGAGTTAGGTCCAAGATTCACTTACTTATAGAGCACGACTCATTTCAATTATTGTTTATCGATGTTAGGTCCCCACATTAAATTGTTCACAATCCAGATGTCCAGTTTTGAGCGTAAGGTGGGGTGTTGAAGAGTTCCACAACGAATGAAAAAGAAATGAGTGGCCTCCTTAATAACATTGGACAATCCCTCATGAGCTAATATTGAAGGTTAAGTTAGGTCCAAGATACGTTTCTTACGCCACCTTATCCATGCTCATATTGTGTGCATTTATTTATATAATATAATTAATATACATGAGAGTATTAAATGAAATTAAGAAATTTTATTTATAGCAACTTTATATTTAGCCACACAAAAAAAGTATTTGTGTAGAGTAAAGTACAACATCCATGGTAATATAAATGGGCAATTTAAATGGAGAGATACTCCACATGTCCAATCTAATTGCCATGTTTCAAATTATTTAAGCTTTGATTTTACAAGATTTTTTGGAAGATAAATATAAAATGAGGAGAATTATAATTCTAAAATCAAACTTATTGTAAAAAATATATATATTTTATCTTGTAATGAGAGGGGAAAAAAAGACATTTTTTTTAGTTAAATTGTATGCTTAGTTTAGTGCCTTAAAAGGGTTATTTGGTTGGTGAAACAAGGTATAATAATTTTGAGATACAGTACAATACTATTGTACTTTATTCCGCGTTTGATTATTGGTAACAATTAATTCTGTAAATTATTTTGTACTAAAAATAGTGAAATTAAACAAAATTATTATTTTTCTATTGTGCCACGTGGCACAAATTCACCTACCTCTCATGGTATTGGTCATTTTCACTTAAAACACATCATATGGGATTTCAACAAATCGAGTCATCAATTGATTCAAGGACACCTCAAACCCCACTTCAAAGAAATTAAAAAAAATAAAACAAGAAGTTAAATCATGTTTTTCGGAGAAAATGATCTCCTATGATCGATAAATGATTTGAAGAAAAAAATACAAAAAAATCCTGTGTTTTTTATTATATCTTGTACTGTTTTTTTTCCTTAATATTTTGTGGAAAAGGATGGTATAAATCTTTAATTAATCACATATTATGCAAATGTATTCATATAATTCATGGCAGATCTAAAGCACAATCTATAAATTTTATAAAAAAAATCAATAACATTTATTCAAACACCTTATATATTAAAAAAGTTATTAACTATCTATAAATATTTGAATAGTAATTTAAGATCGACACAAAATGCATATTTTCATATCTTAAATTCAATATTGTTCTCAGTCTCTTTAAGCTTTTACTATATAGTGGAAATTTTTAAAAATTCTATCTAGTTTGTACTAAATTTGAAATTTATTAGGTCGATTAATTACATTTGTGTTATACAAGGAGTAAAATGTTTTGTTTGTCGAGAATTTAAAAAAATCTATATTTAGAAAATTCTTCATTAACCAAATGCCAAATAACATGATTTTGCTCTATTTTGTGCTTTAGCAATTATCATACAATATACATCACATGCTTGGATTAACGAATAAATTTCTCTTATAATATGAGTTTAACATAATTTAATAATTTTATTTCGTATGTTATATAAATATTTACATATACTAGTAAATCGTGAATACAATAACATAAATAGGTTGTGGATTCGATGATCAGAAGAGGGAAATAATAGAATTCATTAACTTCAAATTCACTATATCAATTTCGGACCTCTGAATAATCCAAATCCGTGTCATGTAAAGCACATTAAAAATGAATCACTCTCTACCAAAATAAACACAATTCTCAAAGCTCGAACTAGAAATTTTCAAATAAACAAATGGAACAAAAAGAAGTAAAATAAATAAAATACAATTACTTTTACATAATGAACGTGGTCAAGAGTGGTAGATGAATAGATCATGGGCATTTGTCTCCATAACAACATCACTTGTGTCATGGAATTAATTTAATATGTAATAGAAGTTTATCTCAAAATGTTTATATATTTTTGGAATTTAGTCTTTTTTTAATTACTAAAGAAAGAATATTATGCAATTTAATTGAACATATACATTTACTTACTCTTGCTTAATGTTTTGGAGATTATTAATTTTTTGGCTATATTAGAGATTTTTATGTGGTATAATATATAAAGAAATTCTGGTATTTTTTAAATTTTTATTTGGGATCATAATGGAACTTTTTGATCCTTCAATTATTGGTATTTATGATATATGATTCAATAACTTAGCATTCAAAAATTTGTGCTTTAAAATTAAATGTGCTTTAGAATAATGACTAGAATTAAATTTTACTAATGGACGTCCGTTACGACCTTATTAATGGCGTGAGTTTGTCCCGAGGGGAAAATAGGCGCATTTTCAAGTTCAAACAAGCCCCAAAGCAGGAAAACCTTGATTTTACCGATTTTCGTCTGTTATAGTCCATAGATTTTCGGTGATACGGGATTCCAACTTGTTTTTGGCCGAAATATTTCATGGACGTTCGTTACGACCTCTTTAATGGCGTGAGTTGGTCCCGAGAGGAAAAGAGGTGCATTTTCATGTTTAAAGGAGCCCCAAAGTAAGAAAAAATAGATTTTACCAATTTTTCGTGTGTATAGTCCAAGGATTTTTGGTGATATAGGATACTAACTTGTTTTTTGCCGAAAATTTTCATGGACGTCCGTTACAACCTTATTAATGGAGTGAGTTGTTCTCGAGGGGCAAACAGGCGCATTTTAAGTTCAAACGAGCCCTAAAGCAGGAAAAACCAAATTTTACCGATTTTCATGTGCTATAATCCATGAATTTTATGATATAAGATTCTGGCTTGTTTTTGGCCGAAATTTTTCATGGACGTTCGTTATGACCTTATTAGTGGCGTGAGTTAGTTTGGAGGGGTAAACAAGAGTATTTTCATGTTCAAACGATCCCCAAAGTAAGAAAAAACAGATCTTACTTATTTTCGTGTGCTATAGTCCATGGATATTTGGTGATACATATTACATACAGTCCCACTATTTTTTTCAGGCATATTTTCGTATTTACAAGCCAAATTTAGAAATAACACGATTTCTTGAATTTTTGTGTGTATTAACCCATGGATCTGGAGCCTCGGAGCACCCAACAAATTTTTTTGAAAAAACTTTATGAGGACCTCCATAATGAGTTGGGGAAGCGTTACGTACAACCCCATCATTTTTTTCAGGTATATTTTTACATTTACAAGCCAACTTTTAGGAATACACGACTTTCTTGATTTTTCGTGTGTATTAGCTCATGGATCTAGCACCTTGGAGCACCCAAAATAATTTTTTTAAAAAACTTTATCAGGACCTTCGTAATGAGTTTGGAAAGCGTTATGGACAGTCCCACAGTTCTTTTTTCCATGCATATTTTCACATTTACAAACCAAATTTTAGGAATTATGCGACTCTCTTTGATTTTCATGTATATTAGCCAATGGATCTGGCGACTCGGAGCCTCAAAAAAATTATTTGAAAAAACTTTATAAGGACCTCCGTAATGAGTTGGGTAAGCGTTCTGTATAGTCCCACCATTTTTTTAGGCATTTTTTCACATTTACCAGGCACTTTTAGAAATTACGCGACTTTCTTGATTTTTCGTGGGTATTAGCCCATGGATCTGGCGCCTCGGAGGACCCTAAAAGTTTTTCTGAAGAAAAATTATAAAGACCTCCATAATGAGTTGGGGAAGCGTTACGTACAATTCCACCATTTTTTTCATTCATATTTCGCATTTACAAGCCAATTTTTAGGAATTTTGCGACTTTCTTGATTTATCTCGAATTTCGAAAGATCTAAAGAGAGGTTTGTACAAGTCACCTATCAATTTTTCGTTTTGGATCAATTTCAAACGATCATATCTTTAAGCACATAAATAATTAGGTGGCCTATGACCTATCCAATTAAAAGTCTTTGAGAACTCTTTCCAACGCCTACAAGTTTGCTTAATTCCAAGCTTGAAGTAAAAAGTTTTGTCTGTTTTAGTGAAGACCTCTCCTTTAAGGCACCTCAATCATTTTTGGAAGGATAGTTTGATCTTTTCTCATCCCTTCTAAGCCTAGCCACGTTTTTCTTCATCCAATTAAGTTCTGAAACAACATTAATTCAAATTTTCACGTTTTAAGTCTTCAGTTGTTATGCATATAGATCTTGGACTTGAAAGATAAGTCCATAAGTATACGTTTAAATGCAAGATGATCTATGTTTTTGAAAAATACTGAAGTAAGGTAATAGCCGCATTTTTTGTGAAAGGTGAATTGAGCATAATTGATATTTATTATTTTGGGAGTAGTATCGAGCATTGAATAAGGTTAGAGTCTTTTATAACTCAAAAGTCCCAGAAAAATAAGTAGCCAACGTAAGATAGGATAACATTGATTCGTCGTGCGATTCATCACTGCCTCTGAGAAGGCCTATTAGATGGATCTATAGTCACAATATCATTCTATACCCCAACAAACTATAGGATGACCCTTGCAACGTGGGTGAAACGTTGTACATTGCTAGGCTCATGGTAATGATTGTCGGTTGAAGAAACTCCCCACAAGCAAAGTATATTGTTTTCATAATGTTTTTATTGTATATCTTATTGTAAAGCTTAAATCGTTTACACATCATGTTCATGTATTGATTCAGTTGAGTTGCTTTCAGTCATTCAATTCAATTATTTTTTCATTCAACCATATTACATGCTCGTACATTCAATGTACTGATGTCATTCGACCTACATCTTATTATGATGCAGATACAGGTGTTCAAGATCATCAATAGGCACTTCGTTAAGATCACCTTACACTCGTAGACAACATTTGGTGAGGCCTCCTTGCTTCTAGGAGACTCGTTTTCATTTCAGTTTTAGTAGTATTTGAGGTGTCGTGGGTCTTGTCCCGACATCTATCCTGGAACAGTTAGACGCTTCATAGACAGACATAATTAGATAATTTCCATTGTTTTCTCAGATATTTAACTTATGAATTATGCTAAGTATTTCAAGACACTGTTCAAAAACTTTCCTTTGAATTCTAGATTCTCATTTATTTAAGTTTCCGTGTATCTTTAAGAGTCATGTTCGTCATACTTAGTCAGACCAAAGGTTCGCTTGGGGATCATAAATGGTTGTCGAGTGTCGGTCACGTCCAGAGTGTAGGCTCAAATCGTGACAATTAGCCCATCAATTTGACTTCTCGGAGCATCTAATATTTTTTTCTAAATTTTTTTTATAAGGACCTCGATAATGAATTGGAGAGCGTTACATACAGTCCCACCATTTTTGACCAAGATGAATTTCAAATGAAAAATCAATATGGTTAGTGAGAGTAATTATTGTTATTGTATTCATGATAATGATGCAATAAAAGATTAGAAAGATGCTTTCTCTAATTGGCCAAGGTAGATTTACTTAAAACTTTATTATAACCCTAAATTAGTATAACTTTTTAATATACACGTATATAATTTGTGTTATTTCCAAGAAAAGAAGGCTTCCCTTCGTCTCATTAGTTGTTACCTTTTCTATTCACACGATTTTTGAGAAATTCTAAATAAAAAGTCTTTTCCCAATCATTTATATTTATATCTTTTTTCAGTGTAATTAATATATTTTACTTTTGAAAATAATTAAATTTCAATATAAAAATAATTAATTTAATTTTATAAATTAATAAATATTTTGATACGAATATTTTTAATAATATTACTGACTAATATAAGACAAATGAAATATCATCCGAGCATTAGAATAAGCATCATTTTAACTTAAATATAATTTAATGGATGAGGTCATGGAAGAGCAGAAGTAGGTGGCATACCACAAAATGATGCGGTGAGTGGATAAATTGTTTCTTTTTCTTAATTAGATATTTTGATTTTGAACTTTAGGTATAAAAAATTCTCGATAAAGACCAATACTTTTGAATAGATCCTACTAAACGTAATTTTGAATTAATCGAGTTTCAATGCGTATACACTAAAAATAAAAAACAATAATGTATGTGGCATTATTGGTTTTCTCTTTATCATTTATATTTTGTTAAAATCTCATTTTCATTACAATTTACATTACACCACTGATAGATACACTATACTTGTTTGTCTCATTCATTTATTTATTTTTTCCAAAATTAAGCACCGAAGGTTTTTTTTGTTTTTTGTTAAGGCGTTTAAATTCATATAAACATTTAAAATTTAAATATATTAAAATTATGATGTGTGGATCTAAAGATATATTTCAAATATTAAGATGTTATATTAAGATAAAAATAGTAAATAATTAAGATGATTTATTTTCTAAACATCTAAAAATATAAATTTTGATTTATTTTATATAATTTTTTAATGAAAAATTAATTTAATTTAAATATTATAGCAACAAAGTATCTTAAAATTTTTATGATGATGGTTATGATAATGACCAACAATGATAATTGTTTGTTTCGACTAGAGGGTGATTGTTTTGGTTAATAGTGATAATTATAAGCAATATCTAATAGTAATACGGAATAACTAACATTTTAACTATATTAAACTTTATAAACATTCAAAATAAACTTTAAGACCAGATGGGTATTTTTAAATTTTTTTTGGTTAATTATAGAAGTCATGAAGAGCCATTTCAATATCTCATGACGTGTATGTAAAGAAGATAACAATTAATTAAAGTCAAAAAAGGTACCCCATTAATGTTTGAAGTAAAACACGTTTGCTTAACCCCAAAGGCTTAAAGAAATTAAGAATACTCACTTTCAATTAAAATAGTTAAATACTAAATAATTAAGTCTAATTATTTTTCATTATCAGAATATATACGATTTTTTGTCATTTTAAATTTAATAAATATAAATTTAAGTACAATATCAATAAATCCATACTATACAAATAAAGTCTTTTTAAAAGATATAATAGTTGATAATGATGATAACTAATAGAAGTGATTGTGCATGCATGCCGACTAGAGATGGTAGTTAATAGTTAATATTTTTTCTTAGAAATTTACATATAATTATCTTATAAGTATATTAAATAAATAATTTTTCATACCACTGATGCATTTATTTTTTGGGGGGAAATAATGGAGACGAACTTATTGTGTGTTGAATTATATTCAAAAGATCAAAGTAGTAGCAAGAGGACAATATAAGTGATTAGGCTAAAACAAGTTCTCTAATTTCTTAATTAGTGGGTTGCTAGAAATGAAAATTGAATTGAAAACCAATAAAAAGACATAAGGTTGTGGTTGGAACTTTTTTTTCTTTGATATTCAATCTTTGTATTTGTATTGAAGTTCGATAAAATTCATTACAGAATTTATTTCTTTTTAGAAAAACACTCCCAACAATTTTTTTTTCTATTTTAAAAATCTCAAATCCAAAATCTCTACTCTCTAATTATAAATAAAAAAATTCCGAACCATTCCAATACAATCAATTTGATTGTGATCAAGATCACAAACTGATGAGACACATATTTGTCTTACTTACATGAGACCAAGAGAATATTATGCTAAAGACTTTTATTAACACAAAGTACAAGATTTTTTTTCTAAAATATACAAGGATTCAAGTTTTTGCTATCCCCCCCTAGGTGTTTGCCCTCGTTTTAATTGGGGATCGAATTGATTATAGCAACATGAGTTTAATTAGTTGATTTATTAGTAAATAAGGAAAAATATTATTAAAACATGTGAATAGATTGATTTTAAAATAACAACAATTAATTAATCTTGTTAGGAAACAAATCCGTATTTTATCTTTGTTATTTTTTCTCAATAATGAGAAACAATTTGAAAGAATCGAATCAACCACTAGATAGAACTAGTGGGTTTAAAGCCCACCCATACACCCATTTTCCATGCTGTGAAACTTTAACATCGTTACAAATAACTAACTTGAGTATTATTTTATATGTTTTAACTTATACGATAATATTTGAATGATAACAAAATTAAAATTTGCGATCTTAAACATGACATGAGATTTGATTTTTTTAAATTTAAATTATATATAAAGAAAATATATCATTCTTTTGTTAATCTACTAATAAAAAAAATAATGCTATATAAAATGAAACGTAGTGGGAGGTGGTGTAATAGAACTCTCCTCTTTTCTTATCTTTTTATATTATAATTTATATGTATTCCTTAAAGAGATTATCAACTTATCGTCTATAACCATTTAAATCTTTTTCATCTACAAATATAGGATAAGATAAGATATCTATTCCTCTTTTCAATAATGTTGTATATTAGATTCTTGTTAGATCTATTCATGTTTTTTTGCTTTGTACTAGAAGAAATAAAACCCAAAAAATTATTTAAAATTAAAAGTAAGAAAAGGGACTGGAGAAATATTAAAGGTATAAAAATTGTTTGGTTTTTCGGTTTGATTCGAAAATTTAGCAATGTTACAAAAAATATTGGCATATGATGATATCATTTTGGTAAATGTTTTTTGTAATGCCTCAAACAAGAAATCAGAAACTAAATACACGAATCTTAATAATTTATATTAGGACAAAGGGCCAATAATTACATTTATCTCATGCTATATAAAATCCCAACAAAGACAAAGACGGGAGATTTATTTTCATATGTCTAAAGCTTTGATGAAACAATTTTTGATACATGTGTTAATGAGAGGTAAGAGATATTCGATAGACTTTTTTGTCTAAGCCTAGGTAAACTTATTTACGCGATATCATTCTAGTAGAGGTAAGATGTATCACATATACAAGTCGAATTGTGTGGAAGAAGACTCAATTATCATCTGTTGTAACAAAAAATTGCAATTACATTAGTCTGAACTCTTATAATAGAACTTCTCTATCTCCAGCAAAGAGATGGTGTATATTTATTTATAATAATATATAAATAGATATTGATTAATTTATTTATTTTCAAAAGACCCAATGGGTCTTAAATTATAATTAAAAAAGAAGGTACATGTGGGAAACCAAAAGAACTTGTGAATGATTTTGTCGACTTCATTAGGCTGCTGCATAACCAAGTATGTCAACTCAGTAGCATTATATCTGATATGATTGTTATTGGACTGAGATTTCATATCTAACCCATTAATGGACTTGCAAAGCCTATAAAATTTGTACATCAGCTAGTGTACGTTAAGCTTAGATAAACACTTGAATGTCATTAACCTTCTTAGTCCTGGTTTTATACCATTTGATCCACCTCAAAGCTCTCACCAGGTGCATGGTATATTGACCAAATGAAGTTACTTTAGTCTCCAGTAGTACTGACATATAGTATTAATCTAACTAATTGAAAATTCACCTTGAATCTTGTATAGAGTTGACTTCCAAAGCCACACTCCGTGGTATATCCCAAACACCATTTAGCATATGTACTAATGCCAAATAATCAGATTCTACAATAATATTTGTATAGCCCTTCTCCTAGCAATATTACAAAGCTTCTCTGATAGCCACAGCCTCAGCAACTAGATTAGTAGTGTCTGGTAACTTTAATCCTCTTGCACCAATTAGGTTTCCATTGCTGTCTCTAAGACAAAATGTTGCAGCACTAAGACCTGGATTTCCTTTTGAAGCTCCATCAGTGTTCACCTTCCACCAACCTTCAATAGGAGGATTCCACCTTACCCATATGGATGTAAAAGTGGGCATGTAACCATCTAGTAGTGGGACATCCCTGTAACCAAATCTACACGACATGAACTTTCGTACCATGCTATTAGTATCCCAGATAACCTAGTTGACTGAATAAGAACCTCCATGAACCACAATGTTCCTCCTCTTCCATAAGAACCACAATATTATAATAGGAGTTGCCTGAAAAACTATTTTCTGCCGAGCATTTCCATTAGCATCCCACCATAATTTTATTGTTTGCCTAATTTGAATCAGAGGGTCTATGATACCAGCTGCAGATGTGAAGTATTTCCAAACTTTATGAGCAACCTCCCCTTTTATAAATAAGTGCTCTAAAGTTTCTGTACTAGGATCACTACAACATGTGCATAATTGGGATATATTGGGGTTCCAATGAGCTATTATAAAAGCTACAGGAACTCTATTTAACCATACTCTCCACCCAAAAAATGCAACCTTAAAAGGAAGACCTTTCACCCAAATTAGCTTATAGTTCACATTTTCATCCTCTCTTTGCCTTACAAATCCCAAGCACTCTTCACACTGAATTTTTCGGTGGTTGTTTTTGTCCACCAAGGCGTGTCCCCTTGATCAGTCATCATAATATGACTCATATGCAATCTAACCTGATTAACCACATTTTTTGGTAATTGTTGTTCCCTAGTACCATAATCCCAACCATCTTCCTTCAAGAATTTATCAGCATCTATCATTGGGTGACATGTGTGCACTTTCGTATGATGGCAATACAAAGGACCTAGCATAGTCCAATTATCATACCAAACTGATGAAGTACCCCCCTTAGGCTCCCACCATAAGAATTGTTCAATACATTCTCTATTTTGTATCATATTTTTCCACACTTGAGAACCCCCTCTCTGTTAAACAAGTGTAGGAATTTGCTTTTTACACTACTTGTTCCACATGAAATTTGCTCATAGGGTGTTTTGTATTCTGAATATCCACCAGAGCTTTGCATACATGGTTTTTGAGATATCAAACATGGACCTAAATCCTAAACCACGTTCATATTTAGGCAGGCAAACCTTCTCCCAAGCTGCCCAATGCTTACTCCTTCCTGAGACCTTATTCAAAATTCTATGAAGCTCCTTTAAGACACAATTGGGAGGGACAATAGCAGAGAGAACATGAAAGGGGATACTTTGTAAAACATTGGAAATCAATACTTCTTTACCTCCATATGTTAGCATATTTCCTTTCCATGTTTGCAGCTTGGCCTTCTCTGAATATGTTCTGCATAATGCTCTTTTCTTTTCCTTGAATAAGTAATAGGACAACCTAGGTATTTAAAAGGAAATAGACCTATTTTTATACCCGTACAATCTTCCACTAGTTGTTTAACTTCACCGGAAGCATTCTGATGGAGATAAACTGAACTTTTTTCATTCACTTTCTGGCCCGATTGACTCTCATAATCTTGCAAAATTGTCATTATTTTCTTCAAGGAATATGCATTAGCTGATATAAAGATAATAGTGTCATCTACATAAGCAAGATGATTTAGGTCAGTGCTCCATTTTGGTAAACCATAACATATATATTGATCATCCTCAAATAAAGAGTTTAGATCCCTAGTCAGAACTTCAGATGACAATATAAAAAGAGCAGGTGATAAAGGGTCCCTTTGTTTTACACCTCTAGTAGAGTGAAAGAAACCATGAGGTTGATCAATAATCAACATTGAATACCAGTTATTAGCAAGCAATCTTCAAATCAGATCAATAAATCACCCATCTTTCTCAACACTTTCATAAGAAAGAACCAAGAGACTCTATCATATGCCTTAGCCATATCCAGCTTAATGACTACCTTAGTAGGCTTACCCCTCTTTCTGATGTCAGTAACTATCTCTTGTGTTAGCAAAACATTTTCTATGATACTCCTTCTTTTAATTACAAAACCAGATTGATTATAGGAAATCAATTTAGGCAGTAATACCTCAAGTCTGTCATGCACAACCCAGGATATGATTTTGTTGATAAAATTGCTCAAACTAATTGGTAAAATCTGCCAGTTAAACCATCTGGACCGCTTGCACTATCCCCATTTAGGTTGAACACAACTCTTCTGACTTTTTCTAGAGTAGGTTGTTTGCACACATCATTATTTTCTTCTTCATTTATAAGAGAAGAGATATTCCTCAACAATGAAAAATCAGTAGCATCCCTCTCTTGTAAAAATTGAGTTTGGAAAAAATGTACAGCCTCCTCTGCTATTTCACATCTCTTCTAACCATGTACCATGAGTATCTTGAATTCTTTGCAACTGTAGCTTTCTTCTCCTACCCTTCTCAATACTATGAAAAAAATTAGTATTTTTATCTCCATTGTCAAACCAATCGTATCCAGCTTTTTGTTGCCAAAATAATTCTTCAAAATGCAGATATTTCTTATATTCAGCCTGTGCTATCTGTAGTACTTCCTTGTTTTCAGCAGTTGGAAATCCTTCAAATAGCTTTTCTTTTATCATAACAATGTCCTCCATGATAATACATTGCTTAAAGATGTCTCCATATGTTTCTCTGCTCCATTTTGTTAATTTTGTTTTGACTTTATTGATATTATCTTTAACTCGAAAACAGAATTTTGGGATACATTAACAAACCAGTTTTGTCTAACTACCTCCAAGAAGTTTGGATTATCCACCCAAAATTTGAGAAACCTAAAAGGTTTCCTATGATTAATCTCTCCAGTCTTGCAAGAAAGAAACATAGGGGAATGATCTGATCATGTTCTTGCTAAGTGCTCCACCTCCATTAGGGTAAACCTTTCTGGCATCTCTTGATTGCATAGAATTCTGTCCAATCTTTCAAAAATGCAATCATGTCCAGCCTTTCCACTCCACCGAGTGAAATGGCTTCCCTTAAATTGAATCTCAGTAAGATCACAAGATGAAATGCAATTATCAAAATCCTCATGTTCAAGATCAATTACTGGCAAACCACCAATTTTTTCTAAAATCACTCCCAATTAGCCATGGATCGGACTAGTCATTAATGAAGCCATCTGAAATATATCTGCCCACAATATCAGTCTTTCTTCAGCAGTACATTTGGCATAGACCACTGTTACAAAGAGAATTTGAGATGTTAACTGATTCTGGAGCTTAATAGTAATCTATTGATCTGAGCTTTTAACAACTACAGAATCAAACCCATCGTTTGAAAAAAATCAAAATTTTCCATTTGAATTGAAAATAGCATATGGCATCCTCAATCTCCTTTTATACCTGTTAATATGACTAATATTCTGAAAAGGTTCTAATAGTCCCACAAATGAAAACTTATGATAATTATGCAACATTTGTACTCGTTGAAAAGCCTATTGGGATCTAACAGATCTAATATTCCATATGAGAGCATTCATTGCTTATTAAGAGCTGTTTTGACCCTTTTAGGCTGAACTCTGATAGGCATATTTTTATCACCATCCCCCTGTTTCTTCCCTTTTCTTGCACTTTTCAATAGTCTTGGTGACAAATCTGCCTCAAGTTGAACATCCCACAGTTCTTCAGTACTATCATCCTCCATTAAGCCTTTAGCTATCTGTGTACCTTCTGATTCATTGTTACCAATCTTTTCTATCTCAATATTATGAGAAATAATATTATGTAGAACTTTATTAGGGGATTCCATCTGGATCAACTGACTATCATCCAATTGAACCACCCTTGGAACCTCAACTATTGTCTGGGAGAGGCATGAATTGAGGTTTTCCTTTCCAGCCACATCTTAATCATCTCCCTGCATTCTTTTAATTAAATCTGAAATTTGAATATCTTATGCTAATTATTAACTTGAATTGCAGGATTGCTCATGGTAACTGGTAAAACATCAACTTGCTTGTGTGGGATTACTATAATTTCCTTGGATATATTGACCTCTGTTAGCATCTCTTCTTCATTCATATTCTCTTTAATAGTATCTGACATTGGGCAGTGCAGGTTTACTGAAGGAGTAGCAATGGATAAATTTTCTCCACTATGAGAAATACCTTGGCACTCCACACTGGTACCCTCATGATCTTTTCCATGTACCCTTTCAACCTTTTCTGAGCTATCTGCATTTGAACCTGTAACTGCTGGATCTAAAGTATCATCAAGAGATTGAATCTCTATTTGAGTATAAAGTGTTTGTCTCCCAAAAGTTTGTACCACTCATTCCTTGCTAGATTGCACATATTTACTTTGTTGATCAATAGTATCCACATGAGGGATTGTAGATTCCTGATTCTCCTCATCGTGTGGATCATCAGTTAAAGCGGCAAACCTATTAGTAATTTGAGTAGAATTTTCAGCTACTTGTTTGTTGGCTTTACGCCCAACCACCTTCCACACTCCTGGATCACCTATTACTTTTCCACTTAATAAGATTTTAGCTTTTTCTTTTTGAAACTGTTGAAATTGTTGAAATTGTTGATGCATTCTAGGTTGTTGTTGAGCTATATTCTCCTCTACAAACATTTATGTATCTTCCACTCTCACCTTTTGATTATTGTGAATTCTACATTCCTGAATGGTGTGCCCTTGCATTTTACATACATCACAATAGAATGGAATATAGTCATATCTGATGTGAATTTCCTCCGACCTTACTTCCCCAGAAGATTCATTTTCAATATCCATTGAAATTGATTTGGGAAAGTCGCCTTTTAGATTAACCAAAACTTACTCTAGCGCAATTTGGTCTAGTTTTATTAATAGTGGCTAGATCAAGTTGCACCGACTTTCCTACTGTCGATGCTAACGAAAACAAACATTCATTAATGAAGTAGGTAGGTAAAAGATTGGGGAAGGATATCCATGCTAAGGCTTTTGTTGTTTCTTCATTCATTTTGAACTTTGAATCATACATAAGCGTGCGCATACGATAAGAGTACCCATCTTTGCACGTGATATAAAAATCCCCTTTTGATATTAGGTTTATGAATTCTACTTGTTCAGATAATCTTATCAATATATGCTTATTTCGAAGTAAATCAATTTGACAATCACCCTTAATGCTACATTGTTGAGGGACAATTCTCTGCACTTCCTCCATATCTGTGATGTCATATGTAAATTTTTCAATCACTGCAAACTGAAGGTTTTCAATTCTATTCATGATTTCAACCTATTTTTCAGTCCATTTAACATGTGGAACACCTTCCACCATGATTACCTCCTTGCACTTGAGAAATTCAGGTTGATGTGTTGTTGATCCAACTGAATCACAAAACGATTTATCAATAGTCAAATTAGGCTTTGGAACCTTTTCCGTCAGCATACTAGAATTTCTAATGACCGTGTTTCTATCTACTTGTTGTTTTGCTGTGTTTGGGTCATATTGGGTTAAAGTGTATCTTCATTGCTGATTTCTTTTACTGCTTAATTGGTTAGTATCCTTTACACATGTTTAATTTCTGTTTTGTATCATTTTAGTTATTTATTTGCATAAGTCCAAAAAATGGATATCAATAAATAAAAGGAAGTATCTGGGTCTGTTTTCTTTTCCTTCTATTTTATGTTATTTGGTTTGAATGTGTTGCTTTGTTTGAATCTGGTGTGTGTTCTTTGAACTATTTTATAATTAGTCTGTTGTACAAGCTTAATTTTATATGTTATATCCACCTATTCGTCCACTTTGATTTAGTAGGTTGAATTTAGTTCCGGGAGTTTGAAAAGTCGCCTAGGATGAATTTCCGGACAAGATTTAGTTTTATTGTTTATCTATTATGTTTGCATTGTTTTATTTATTTCGGTATTGTAATATTTTGTAGCAACTCTAAAACTCTCTCTATATATGAAAATATTTGGGGGAATCACCTAAGGGGGGAAGGGATATACGTGCTAACTGTTTCATTTTCCTTGTAGCTTCATTTCACTATGTGTGATTGTTATAATAAATCTGCCAATGTGTAAGCATGCACGCATATAAGAATATATCTTAATAATTGGCTTAAAATCAACCTTTGTTTATAACTTTATCTGATTAATCAACCTTGCATGAATACATGTTAAAATTTGTTATGAATCTTGAACTTGTAGAATCTTGTCTCACATACTAATATTGTTAAAATTGACTAATAATAATTAGATACTATGACTATAGGGTTCAAACAATTTTAATTATATCAGGTGGGTGTAGAAGCATGCCTATAGGTTGTATATTTGGTTTTTTTTTAATCTAGAAATCATGTCTATAGGACTCAGCTAATGGAATTGTTAATCAGTCTAATCGAATTCAACATGTTAAATTCATATTTCTAATAACTACCAGCATGTTCAATAATTAATCCTCTCTGCCTGCATGATAAACTAGTAAGTAAACTGATTAAAGATGTTGTCATTTAAAAATCTGTCCGAATTAAGTTCTGTCCAAATAATTAATTGTCTGCATCGTAATGAAGTATCTTGCCACTTTAGAATTAATTAATTAATTTTTCAGCATGTTAAAATCTTAATTGTCTTAAATAAAATCTGATCTTGACCAATCTGCAGGATGAAGTTATTTTCTGCACTTTTTTATCACTGTTTCATGACATAAAATTAATAAATCATTGCCAACATGTTATTTAAAACTTGCCCTGGCTTTTACTGTTGCATGTAATTAATCAACCAACTTGTTAATCACTTAGATAGCATGTTTATAGGTTTCTAATAATTTTCAGCATGGTTAAAATAGAAATAAGTCTGTTATGAATATTCTCTACTCAAAATAAGTAATTGTTGCATTAAAATAAGTTGTTTGGCCACTTAAAATAAATTAGCATCATTTCCAACATGTTAAGCAATAATCTGATCTATTTCTGTCACTAATAACTGCACTCGTGATAGTTTTCTGCCATTTAAATTCAATAATATTGTTATGATATTTGTTTATGTGCACACACTTAAGCATGAGACCTTTCACAAATTATGTGTGTTGCTAGCATGCTAATAATTAAAACATAGAGGCCAACTTGAGATTTATGTGCTAAATGCTCGTCCTATTTGTTTTGCTTGGTGTCTAGACGGCCTAATTAGGAGCCTATATTTTATTTTTGTCTAAAACCACCTTAATAGCAGTCCAATGCCTCTTGGACATTAAGCGGGGACGTTAGGCACCTTTTAGGACGTTATGCATGCGGAAGGTGGGATAGGGGTAGTTAGGCCCTTACGGAGATGATGAAATTGACTCTGGGTTAAAACGACAAACGTTGATTTTGTCTTTCCAAATAATAAGCTGACCGAATATAAGCCGAGTGTTGATCCGTAAAGTGTGTTGATTTTCATGGTCTCCCTTTCCTTTTTCCCTTTATTTGTTTTATAATTATAATTGTTTGAGGTAGTTTAATAAAATAAAAATGTTTCGCCTATTTAGTTGTGCAATTTATGTCTCCTTGCTCCTCTCTTTACTAATTGTTTAATATTTGTGTATTGTTTAGCTATATCACCTAGTAAGCATGATTAATTAAATAACCAATAAATGAAGTGACCTTAATTGCTACTTGTAACCCCACATAAATTGCATGAGATATGGTCGGGATTATTGTAATTAACATTCAAGTTAGGAAGTTGATACTTTTAAGGTAATACAAATATAGATATAGATAAAACTAAGAATTAATTTTAGTTAATGAGATGTTAGTCACGTATATGAAATACATTACCTAGGATGTTATTGTAAAAAAATTTACTATTAATATAAAGATTTGAGTTATTTAATTCAAAGTTCTGGAATATTTTTGGACCAAAGGTAGATAGTTTTTCTTTCTTTCCTTCCTTTTTTTTTATATTAGTCTCTGGGAACGTGCGTTGCACGTTTGTCCAATGTCAACATATATAATTTTTAAAATAATACAAACAATATTAATAAACATGTAAATAATGACTTATAAAAAAGTTTAAAAGTAAAGTACAATAATGTGTAGCAATATATAATAATCTAAATTAATTTGACCTTTTTCTTGTGTGGGTTTTATGATATATGCTTCTTCGTCTTTTGATATTTCAACAACAAATAGTTCGAATATGAACATGAGCAACATGATCAGTTATGTTTGCAAATGCTTCAAGTCTTAAAGTTTGTATCTTGTTTTAAGAAATTGTAGCATTCTCCTTTTATAATGTCTCATACTCTAGTATATTATTGTCAATTTCATGGCTCAACACGTGTAAAAAAAATAAAAATTCTTGTGATAGAGATAATTAATTAATAATACATACATGCATTCTTTGTTTAATTCAAAATTATTATTATATTATTATATATATAACACATAGTTGTACATAATACATGCATCCTTTATTTAATTCAAGATTATAAATTATAATACATATGAATTTGACAAAATAATTTTAGTAAGCCTTTTTAAATATAATCATAATGTATAAAATATAACAAAATCTATCAGTATGTGTAAATATCCTCAAAACAGAAAAAAAAGTTCAAAGAACTAATAATCATGTATGTATCTAAAGTTTATATTTCTTATACTTTTCATAAATCTTAATCTTAGACATATGTTACATTTTTCCACATATTATATTATATTTTTGTAAAATAAAGTCAGAAAATGAGTAGCTGATGTTGTGATTGAGAAGTGAAGAATACACAACTACAAATTTAAACCTAAAATGTAGAGAAACAAATAAGAATTAGTTAGCGAAAAAAATTCAAAAAATCAACAATATTCTCCTATTTAGAAATGACAGTTTAAAGTAGGAACACTGCTATATGAATGGTACTCTATGCAATAAAAGGTGTATATCAAAGATGGAATGAATAAGGGTAGTAGAGGAATTTATATAATTTTGTCGGGTTAAATGATATCGGAGTATAATTGGAATTGCTACGTGTCTTCTTTAGGCTTGAATTTGCTTCTATAATTGTGTATGTGTCATTTTAGGATGCAATTGAACACACATCTAACTCTAACTTCTTCTTTTTTTGACCAATTTCATCTTTTTCCAAAATATTCCTATCTTAAATCAGTTCGTGAATAGTAAAGAAGGCCTATTTGATATAGCTATTTGTGCAAGTATTTTACGGTTAAGAAGCAACTGTCTCTTATTCACTTATGTACAAGGTATTTAGTTACAACACAATGCTTGCATATGACTTACAATTTAATGAATGAACTTCTACATGTAGCACTCCAATTATATAAGCTACTAATTAAGTTGCTAAAATCTGTCTCCTACAATTTCAAGCCAACAAGAAAAAAAAGCAAATGCATTTTCTGAATTTCTTAAAATCATTTTGATTTTCAAGGTTAATTCTTCCCGTTCAATTTTGTAGTGTATTTTCAATTCCATCTTCAGCTGAAAAATAGACAATTCCAAGACAAAATAGAAAATTACAAAGCTTTGATAAGTTTTTTTTTTAATAGCTTATTTAATATTCATATTATGCTTTGGTACAAATATTTTTATGATTACTTATTTGATTATGTAGAGTAATGTGTCGAAATCAACACGAGTCTTTGAAATTTGAACCTTACCTTCATGGGGTACAACTCTTTTTTATTTATATGTAACAAAATTTAATTTTTTCCGTTGATTTCTGTATTTCACTTCTACGTCTCAAGACATGTTATTCCACCTTCAGTTCATTATATTTGTCATTGTTGCTTGGTTGTTTATAAAGTTCATGATATCAACAACAACTGGAGAAAAGCTAATGTGGTTCAAAAAAAGAAAAATCTTATATTAAATGTTACTAATTCTTATCTTATTTTCTCATGTGTTTGCATGGGAGACTTGAATTAACAAATAAAAAACTATTATATGCATCTTCATACTCACATGAGCACAAATGAAGTTAAAAGCAGAAAAATCCTTTAGATTGGTTGTTGGAACAGCACAGTTACATTTTCCTGCACACATTGTAAGGAACGAACTTATACTATACCTATGTATAGAAAAATTCTGCACTATGGATATTCAGTATCCATTTTTATTTTAATTATAGGGTGACACATTTACCTTTTCTTTTAGGTGTTTGATATGTTGGGTCCGTGTTGTGCACGGGCTTCACCCTCTAGTATATATATATGAATTAGATTTCTCTAAGAAAAAAAAATGAGAACAAAATTCTCTAACATTAATCCACAAAATTCATGAGTTTTTCTCTCCCTTCTTTCCTATCAAAATGATCTGTATATATTTGACTATATAGATGATTATGCTCTTTTATTTTGGCTTTAATTCAATGTTAACTCTTCACATTCTTTATATTTATGTTAACTCTTCACATTCTTTATATTTTAATAGTAATGATTGACATTTGACGATTCAAATAGATGAATGCAATCTTTTATTATGTTTTTAATGAAAAACTAACTTTTCAAATTCTTCAGGCATTTTACTATTTCATTAAAAAAAAAATAGTAGATTTATAGCATCCCATAATAATTAATATATAATAACTAATAATATATGATTTTAAAAAAAAGTTTTTAGTATAGGGATAAAATGGTATTTCGACTTTACACTTTGGAGCTTCCTAATAAGATGATAATTTTGAACTTATTTACAATCTTCAATATTGTTTTTAAGTGAAAATAAAATCATACATTTTGGGGCCTAAACCAATGGTTTACTAGCTTCGCCCTCGAGCCACCCTAGTATATATACAAAATATATAATGGGAAAGGATTATAAGTAAATTATAAATTAATCAATTTACACAAAATTAATAGAGCTACGCAAGCTCTTTTCCTCTCAGGCTTCATCAAAAATAGAAAATTATACAGTTAAATCCGAGAATGAAGAAACTTGAGCTATTCTACTTAAAGGTAAAAAAGGGGAGCCTGGTTCACAAAGCATCCCACGTTAGTAGGTGTCGGGGGACGTATCCAAGGGGTATGATGTAGACAGCTTACCCTAATGCAAGCTATTCTACTGAAGGTGAAGACAACAATTTCAGCAGAAAGCCAACCATTAGGCCAATGACTCCCACAACAATTGCAAACCTCAGAGAGAAGCCTGGATCATTTCGACTTCTTCGTCTCTTCATCATTTCCTGCAAGTTAGAGAAGCAGAAAAATATGAGAAAGGTGGGTCATAGATTCATGTGTAGAAGTTGATACAACAACAACTACGCCTCAACCCAGGCGAGTTTGGATAGACTTTATGTATCCTCACTGTTCACTGATTCATCATTTTCTTCTCAAAGAGCTTATGTTCCAATCACGTCTACCCGAACCAGACTCTCCTGGACTAGCTTCTTTATCCTCATTCATCCATAACACAAGAAGACTTTCCTATTTTACACCGCTACCGTATCTTTTTTACCATTTGAAATCCTATTAACTGCAAAATAAGGTGGCTTACATGAACTATTACTGAGTCAAACGTAAGAACTTTGAATATATTATTAACCACTGTATTAATGAGGATTAGTCTAACTAGTTAATCTCTGCAGATTGAGCCAGCTTATGTTCTATTATTTATTGATTTAGACTAGCATATGCCCTATAAGAATTAAGTTGCAACTATACACACTAAAGGGAAAACATAAATAAGTAAACTAACCAGATCCTGGATCAGCTGTTGTGTTTGTCGGACAGCTGCATCCCTTTCATCTTTGATACGCTGCAGTGCTTGATTCTATACCAACAAAGGGAAATTTTTAGCATTAATTGGCACTTAGCTGCTAGTCTATCTTCTATCTTCATGTACATAGTCCATAGTTGGAGTAGATCATTGCAGAATATTGAACAAAAAAAGATCATTGCAGAATAGAAAATAGCATACAAGCAGAACTCTTCCCAAGTCAGACACACAGGGCACTTAAAATTTATCCTCTTGTAGCATACTAGAATACGCAGTTATGATTAGAAATGTTTAAAAGACGCAGACACGTGTGTGCAAACTAGAAATGTGCATAAAAGTTTCCCTACCATCACAATCTAGATATTTCCTCAAGCCTAACAGAATATTCGTTGACCGACTATAAGTGGGGGAAAATTGAACACAATGACATTACAGATAACCAGTGCTAAAAGTTAGCAGTTTTTAGGCTATGGTATTGCATAGTTGCCTTAAAGTGGCCAGCAAAACCATCTGTTTTCAGAATCTTATCATTAAATCAGGATATCAGGTAATTACTGCTTTAAAAAAGTCACTCAATGTACTTTTTATGATTTTGTATTGCATAAGTGGGGAAATAAATTAATAGGTTCTTTTGAAAAGTTACTCAAGACATTACATGCTCTATGCGTTTTCCCAGACTTCAGAGAGGATAAACTCTTTGCTGCGAATGAGGCAGAGAGAGAGAGAGTAACTAAGATGAGTAAATGGACTTTCTAGTGACTGAACTTCTTAGATAAATGTTCCAAAAAATAAATCCTGCTTCAAGCATGGGCCCTTTAGTGCTCCTTTTGCTACCCGAAGTGTCTTATATGGACATCTCCGTATAGGTATTATAGGAAGTGTTCTACATTTTAAATCAATTCCCAGACACTGACAGTCAACCAAAAGCACAAATCATATCACAAAAGTGAGCAGTCTCTGGCTTTTCAATATAGGATGAGAAAAGTAGAAAGGCAAATGTGAGAAATTTATCAGTGCACAAAATAAGCCTAGTTTTCCAAAACTAAGAGAATTTTAGCTGCATGCTTATAAATCTCAGCCACTAGCCATCATCTCCCAAGAAATTCAGCATTATTACATCTGGGAAGAAATATCTATCCCTCGTGAAAAACGTGAGGTTCAAATAAGCACTTGAAGTGGTAGACAAAAATGCTAGCTAAGGTTAGAACTTACTGAAGTGAAATCAGAACTTTGTCGAAATACATCTTCATAAGGTCCAGGAGAAGAATGAGAAGACATGTAAACAACCCTAAGCTTGCACTCTTCTACAGTTCTTCCACCATCCTTATTAAACTGGATGCATCAAAGATAAATTAATAGAAGTATAGTACATTTATAAAAATAAAATAATACTAATATAATACAGATTCTCTCGACATAAAATTCTTACAGTATCTGGAGGAAGTTCATCAGTATCATTATTCACAATTGCGCTCTGTAGGAGGAATTTGTCCTTGCATTGCATATCCGCTGGGTACTCCTTTTGAGCTTGAAGGGTGACTGCAGACACATCAAAAACTTAACCTAAATATAAAATGCCAATTCACCCTACTGAAAAGATAACGATCTTAGGATTACAATAGTAGGTGATTGCAAAAGCAATTTTGATGTAACAAACAACATGATAAAATTGTAACTATCAAGATAAAATTGTTTGAGTCTGTATTCTTACAAAAACAGGTGGTCAGCCCTATTTGGTTTTGTAACTATCACCTTTTTGTAATAAAATTGTTACTTTACCAACAAAAAAAAACAATCAAAGGACACAGATAGTGAAAGAAGATCTGTCTAGTTGACATCCCTTCTTGATCAACTGCACTGATCTGGTCAAAGCGAAGAGGGGTATATCATATAATGTTTCCCATTTTACAGATGACTTCAAACTGCACAAAATGTATGTGAAATAATCCTTGATTCCTTCCCTTTTTATTGGTTAATTAGTATAGTAATCCCCATAATGGTAACATTTCTGGGAAAATCAATATATTATAAAAGAAAACTTGTGCAGTGTGACACTTAAAGCCATTGAAGCATCGCTTCGTCACAATCCTGAAAGATAAAGAGTTTGTAGTCTACCTAAGTGAGAGGCAATTAACAACTCACGTAAATCAATCTACGCCACCACACAACATTTGGGCATATCTCTAGACTCTAGCTATATATAATCTAATGCAATATCCCACTTTACTTTTAGGCTTGAGGTATGCTTTGATTCGGTTTCTGTAAAATTTTAGGCCAACAGTGTCTTGCGTACATGTTCTGTTACAACAAATAACACTATCTGTAATTTAGAAAAAAATATGTGAATTGCAAAGACATTCAAGCTCAAGAGCAGCACCTCGAATGAAACCTGAATCCCAAGGCTGTATAATACCAGTGTTTGGTCGGACAAAGTACTTCTTTGGAGAAGTAGTTTTCACCTATCAAATAAAAACAAGCAGTATAGGTAAAAGTGAACCATGGAAATGAGTTACAGAAGTCCTTAAAGAAGAAACAAAAGGATTTGTGGAATTTCTTCCAATCGAGATGAAGCAAACCTTAAAAGCAACACATTGATCTGTGCTGTTTGTGACTTTAAGATCACAGTAGCTTTGTTTGTCCAACTCAACTGAGACAGGAAATGCCAGAACCACAACCAAACATGAGTGTGTATGACGAGTAAAAATATTCAAAAAGTATTTGATAAAATTGTAGGTGAAGACAAAGATGCTTGATTCTCCAAATAGTAACATTGCCATATAAAATGAAACAGGATAAAAAATATGATTTTGAACAGTTCTTTCACCATATCCACTACTCAATCATATTCTTAATGTTGCACAAATAAGATTATTTCACAATGTCTATTAACTCTTAAGCACAGTGAGCATCAGAGTTATCCAACTTCTCAAGCAATAGGCAGCCACTTTAAGATCTGTGCTGTTTGTGACTTTAAGATCGCAGTAGATTTGTTTGTCCAACTCAACTGAGACAGGAAATGCCAGAACCACAACCAAACATGAGTGTGTATGACGAGTAAAAATATTCAAAAAGTATTTGATAAAATTGTAGGTGAAGACAAAGATGCTTGATTCTCCAAATAGTAACATTGCCATATAAAATGAAACAGGATAAAAAATATGATTTTGAACAGTTCTTTCACCATATCCACTACTCAATCATATTCTTAATGTTGCACAAATAAGATTATTTCACAATGTCTATTAACTCTTAAGCACAGTGAGCATCAGAGTTATCCAACTTCTCAAGCAATAGGCAGCCACTTTAAGATCTGTGCTGTTTGTGACTTTAAGATCGCAGTAGATTTGTTTGTCCAACTCAACTGAGACAGGAAATGCCAGAACCACAACCAAACATGAGTGTGTATAATGAGTAAAAATATTCAAAATGTATTTGATAAAATTGTAGGCGAGACAAAGACACTTGATTCTCCAAATAGCAACATTACCAATATAGCATGAAACAGGAACAAGAATATGACTTTGAACAGTTCCTTCACCATATCCACTTCTCAAACATATTCTTAATGTTGTACAATGAGATTATTTCACAATATCTATTAGCTCTTAAGCACCGCGAGTATCAGAGTTGACCAACTTCTCAAGCAATAGGCAGTCACTTCCGATCAAATGAATGGAATTACACATTTCCACATCACAGAAAATCCTATAATGAGAATAACAAAGATAGCACAGAGGTGATACTAGGCAGCATTTTTCCACCAGAAAGTTACTGAAATCATGCAAAACGTGGTTGCTTAAGGTTCTGAAAAATCTCTTCTTTTTGTAATGAACTAAAGAGTTTGAGAATGTTTTCCCACTCAAAATCTTCATGCAAAAGAAATACTATTATCTAATAATGTTTGTAAAAACCAGGTTCGAAAAGATTTTCTCATAAGTTGTCCAAAGAGCTCATTTCTGGTCAACATTGAAAAAGATTAACTGAAAGCAAAATCATTTCCCCTTTCTACTTACACATCTTAACTTGTAAACCCACACAACAAGATTCTTAAACAGAAATTCTTATACATTCAAATTGTCTTAACAGCAAATCAACAATGGAGAGAGAGAGAGAGAGAGAGAGAGAGAGAGAGAGAGAGAGAGAGAGAGAGAGAGAGAGAGAGAGAGAGAGAGAGAGAGAGAGAGAGAGAGAGAGAGAGAGAGAGAGAGAGAGAGAGAGAGAGAGAGAGAGAGAGAGAGAGAGAGAGAGAGAGAGAGAGAGAGAGAGAGAGAGAGAGAGAGAGAGAGAGAGAGAGAGAGAGAGAGAGAGAGAGAGAGAGAGAGAGAGAGAGAGAGAGAGAGAGAGAGAGGTTACATTGGAATTTGAGCTCCGGAGGACTAACAGATATCAACTGGTTGGTAGCACCAGCACTCATGATGAAAGCTGAAACCTGATCAATCACTCAAATCAAATCAATTACCACAAAAACCAATAACCAAATCACAAACACTAGCACCTATGTTAATCACAACAATGCATCTCAAAACAAACAAACAGATATCAATCACAATAACAAAACAAACTCAAGAAGAAAAAAAAAAGATAAAATGAACCTAGATTAAACAAAAACTGATGACCATGGAAGGGTGCAAGGGAAAAATAAAAAAACTCAAATCAAACTCATGGAATTTTTTCTAGTGAAAATGCATTACCTCAAAACTCACTTAGCTATTCCGATTTCTGAGCAGAGAAAAAAAGAGAAATTTCCGTTGTGAAACCAAAACCTGATCAATCATATCAATCACTACAATAATCACTCAAATCAATCACAAAACTCTAGCTCCTATGTTAATCACAACAAAGCATGTCAAAACAAACAAAACATATATCAATTGCAACAAAAAGACTGGACCTTAATCCAAAGAAAACTCAGTATCAGAGAATGGCATAAGGAGGGAAAATCAAACTCATTTTGAATTTACTAAAGTGAAAATCAGACGCCAAATTGCATTACCTCAAAACTCACTTAGCTACACACCAAATAAAAAAAGTGAAATTTTCCGTTCTGACTCGAAAATCTAATCAATTACAACTAAAATCAATAACCAAATCACAAACCCTAACATCTCTGTTAATCACAACAATGCATCTCAAAACAAACAAAACATATATCAATCGCAATAAAAATTAAAAAAATCAGACATTCATTAAAAGAAAACTGATAATCACCGAACAGCATAAGGAGAAAACGAAACCACAAATCAAACTAACAGAACTTTTTAGTGAAACTTCGGCTGTGAGAAATAAATTACCTCAAATTCAATATCCCGAGCAAATATAGAGAATTTTGTTTTTTCAAATTCTCCAAAGTGAAACAGAAACTTATCAATCAATCAATCAAAGCAATTACTACGAAAATCTATAACCAAATCACAACAATGCATCTCCGAACGAACAAAAACAGATATCAATTGCAAAAAATAAAAAATAAAACAATCGCACCTTAATTGAACGAAAACTGAGGATCAGAGAAATGGCGAACGGAGAAAAAAACACTTCCAATCAAAATTTACAGAGAAATCTGAATGAAATTCGGAAGGGAGAAAAGTGCATTACCTCGAAATTTTCCGAGCAGAGAGAGAGAGAGAGAGCGAAAAATGAAATTTTCGGTTGTGGAGATGTTTTTATAGAGGTGACACGTGGTGGAGAGAGAAGAAAAGGTCCGAGTCAAAAGGAGAAGTTAGGAGGGAGTGGATTGTTCTGTATGTGGGGGATAGCTGATCTGTCAAACACAACTGGCTTAACACCATCAAATGATTATAATTATAATTATAATAAGTATAAAAAATAATAATGGTGAATTCGATTTGTTTATTGTCATCGTCCACCACTATCAACTAGACAACTACCATCGTCACTGATATGTACCAACGACAATCATCATCATTATTCAACATCGCCATTAGTGATAATTCACCATAGCTATCTAGGGGCAGAGCTATCAGCTACGGTAGTGGTAGGGTCGGAAAATTACATTATATACATCAAATTTTACTTTATATTGGTATATATAATATTATTATTTTTTGAAAACCCTTAGAACCAATGCATATCTGTAGCGTAGTGGTAAGGGTATACGTAAAACTTACATGGGCCCAAGTTTGGTCCCATATGTTTGCATGTTATTTTTTTTATTATGGTCTGCTTAAAATTTGTAAAATATTTAAAAATGCACAATTTTAACGTGAAGTGAGAAATAGCTCAATGACAATTGGAAGTAGAAGTACAATTACCGTTATATATCACGAACCATCATCATTATCATTCACTATAGTTTTCAACTTTCACATCAATGGTTACCCTCACCTTACTATCAAGTATCATCGACCAATATAATTACAAGTCATTTAAAGGGTATTTGATTGAGAGACAAATTAAGTCAAATGCATCCCAAATTCATAATACTAAAAAGAAGTTTTAACTTTTATGCATTGACATTCGAATTCGCAAAAGCTTATAAATACAAAAATAAACAAAAGCAACTAGTTTTCATTTCCAAGAACATATATATAATAACTAAAAATAGTACAACAATTCCCTTAAACAACTAGTGAAGAGAGAATCAATGTCTACCAAAAGCCCAAAATTAAAATAAAGAATAATATATTGCGTTCACGCAAGATTCAAAAAAGAGTCGCACTTTTTTTTTCTTGGTGGGAATTGAGAAAATGAATACAATTTTAATTTATCAACCTTATAAGAATCTATTTAGAGATTGTAATTATAATGTTTAGTTCAGAGCTGTCTTCATCATTAGTTGGACTAATCATCACAAGATCTTGATTATTTTCTCCATTAATAATCCAACATGAAACATGAATAGCCTCATTTCCTTCAATAAATCTTACTTTATCAGCTCCCAAATCATTCCAATTTGTTGAAATTATAGATAATAATCCACTTTCCTCCTCCTTAATTATCTCCTCTCTTGAACAATTTTCCATCTTAATACTTTCAAAATTCTCTTTCACTAAAATAGTGAAATTTGAAGATATATTTTTACCAATTTTTCCCTCTATTTCTCCAATACATTTTGATGTAAGATTCTTGAGGAATTCATTGTTGTTCATTTTCAAAGGGGTTTTGGGATTCTTGAAAATTAGAGTATTTGTGATTTGATTTTTTGTTTTTGGACTTGTCGTAGATAGAGTTGGTGAAGAGCCAATTTTTGTGAAATTTGGTGTGTAAAATGCTGGTATTTTTGGCGAGTCAATTTGTGAGACAAGGTTGTTGTGGATTTTGGACCAAGATTTTAAAAAACTTGTCATAGCAAAAGGGTCAGCTAGAAATAAGCTACAACTTATTCCAATTGAGTATCCTCCGCACTTGAAATTTGTCACCTGGAAAATGAGTAAGAAGAAAGATTTAACATTGGAAAGTTAGTCATCTGAATACATTAGTGGCCGAGTCAGAATTTTCACTAGTGAAATTATATATAAGATTTAACTTCTTTGTATGTTTACTTCTTATAATTTGAACGTCATTAATAAAAATTTCTAGCTCGATCACTAAATTCTAATTAATCTATCTACACAACATAATTTTTTTAAGAAGGGTGATTTCTTATCATATATGTGGTGTGCCTTATTGGCCTAATTCTAACATGTATGTGGTGCTCCCTATTGGCCTAAATCGAATGAAGGCCCTAATTGGTCTGTTTTAGAAAAAATGTTTTTTTTATAATTATTTAATCTAATTTTTTCACATGACATGTTTAAAATCTCAAAAATAAAAAGTATTTTGGGTTATATTTTACATATCTTAGTTTAAAACCATAAAATTTAAAACTTTATTTTTGTTTTTAAACTCTATATCAATCAAAAACTGACAAACAAATTAAAACATGAGGAGTATTTTCCAAGAAATTATTACTCCCTATGTGCAATTTATGTGGCACCATTCAAATTTCGAGAATCAAATAGTTTAATTTTGATTGTAAGTTCAGGCATGAATCTTTATGATTTTTGAAATTGAAATTATATATTTGAAAACTACATTAAAAAATATAGTATAAGTGACAATAATTGATAATTCAAGATATTAAAAAAAAAAATTAGAATTAAAGAAAGACTGATTTGTTTAAATCTCGAAATGTGATAAATATCACATAAATTGAAACGGAGGAAGTATTAAGTTTATTCTTGTATTTACCTGGATTAAGAAAAGGGGAGAAAATTGAGGACTTGTTTCATGAATATCTTCCCAATAAACAAGTTCATTTTCAATATTTTCCTTCTTCTTGAGATCAATAAAATCAACCATATTCATTGGAAAATTAGCCTCAAGCATTCTAACACCAGAATCATTTGAAACTAATTCAAAATCATCCTCTAATTTTCTTAATCTTCCAGCAAATATTGGATTTTCAACTATTGCACTTCCCAATGACTCCTTAAACCAACCAGCGACTATCCATCCTGAATCTGTCTCTGACGCCTTGTTGTAGTACAAAATCATGTGAAAACGCCTTTGTAGATTACCTAAGTCGAAATTCTCAGGTATCGCGATTCGCCTCGAGAATCGTGGATCGGTTATCTTCATTGGTATCACAGTTTGAATTGCTTCAACTTGCAACTTGGGAGATAAAATTGGAGCTCCATTTCCATTGCAATTAGTTGCCATTTTCAAAATACTTGAAGATAGCTGTGTAGCATTACTAGGCTTTATATAGGCAAAAATTGGATTGACTTTTAAAATTTATGGTCTAAAATAAACTTTAAATTTTTGTGTAGTTATAAATTATTTCATTAAGGGTAAGCTAGAAACTTTAAACTTAAATTCCTTTTAATTACAAAAAAGTGATATTCTTTTTTTAACGAATTAAAAAAAGTGTGTCACGTAAATTGAGACACATAAAATAAATGATTATCTTGCCTTTCTCTTCTTTTTTTTTCTTTTTTTTTTTTGGTTTTCCATATGGCATCATCTGGGATTTATATTAGAGTTTGTTTAAATTCGAATTTACGCTAGAAAATTCTATATTAAATGGTAAAACGCTCTTTAAAATCGGTAATTCTGTGCTCGAAGAGACTCAAATTCGAAGCCTCTAATTAAAAATGATTATCTTGCCTTTCTCTATATTTATGGTGACAAGACAAGATGATATACTAGCTAGAAAAAGGTCATCATTAATTTTTTAAAAATCTCCATTTTATTTGTGGTGAATTTCCGTGCTACGCTCAATATATACATGAGGTTTGATCTAAGACATTATTTTTTTGGAAAATATATTTATTTATCTAATATTAATATTTTGTGTAACCCAAAAATAGTTAGTACTCCCTCAGTCTCTAATTACTTTTCCACTTTTTTTTTAAGTTGTACCTAATTATTTGTCCATTTAGACAATTCAAGAAAGGACAAAAAAAAAATTCTCTATTATACCCTCAATTTATTACTTTGAAAAATGTAGAACTTTTTGAAAATCTTAAGTTTTTAATTCATCCACTTCATAATTAATAAGGATAAAATGGTAAACTCACTGTATCAATTATTGTTTTCTTAATAATTATGAAATTTGTAAATTATCTTAACCTAATATCATTAATTAATAAATGGACAATTTCCAATTTTTTTCTTAAGAATGCCAATGGGGAAAAGACACCAACAAAATAAATAAATTAAAGTGAATGATAATAATGTAGGTGATCTGCCGATTTATATTTTTCGTCATAAATGAATCATCCAAAAAGATTTTGATCAAATATACTCCCTCCGTCCCATATTATAAGTCACCTTTTTCATTTGCACTTGCATTAAGAAATAAGGTAATTTTACCCTTATGCCCTTATTTAATGTTTGTTTATGACAACTTCGTAATAAATGATGAAATGTTAGATTTCGAAAATATAAATGCATTTGGATGACTATTTAAATTTTACTTTTTGGAGCCAAATTTTTTCACCAATTGATCCAAAAAAAAAAATCATTTTTTTCCACCTCAATTTTCCTATATATTTTGTGTAAAATATTTTTTTATATTTTTATATATAAATTCTTAAAGAAAACATGACAACATCACAAAATATTGAAATGTCATCTTTCTTGATAAAATTTGTTGAAGCTTCAACTTTGAAGATTATTTTTGAATTTTTTTTCATCTTTTATTTTTAATTTGTTTGTTGATATTTTTTTTCTAAAATCAGATTTTATAGAATAAGTAGTGAATAAAGAAAGTAGTTAATTAATGAATGAAGTACTCTCCCAATGAAACTAATTATTTGTAGATTTCCTAGGTTAGTAAAAGTAAATACATTTTCAAGATTAATTAATTAATCAATATAATGGGCAAAATATGGTAATTTATGCATAAATTTTATAAAATGACATATATTGTGGTCCAACTATTTTTAGAAAGGGGTGACTTATAATATGGAACGGAGGGAGTATTAATTATTTTCTCATACCTAACAGGCTAACACCATTTAAGAAGTTGTGCTGGAAAAGTAAAGCAAAATAATTATATGGGAAACAAAAACAAAAAAAAAAGGCAAGATAATAATTTTGACACAAGTAATTAACACTCCCTCTATCTCTAATTATTTGTCCACTTTTTATTTTTTTAGTTGTCCCTAATTACTTGTTCATTTTGACAAATCAAGAAAGGACAAAATTTTTTTATCTATTATACCCTCAATTAATTACTTTGAAAAAAATTCTTAAGTTTTTAATTCATCCACTTCATAATATAGTGGTAAAATTGTAAATTCACTATGTTAATAATTATTTTCTTAATAGGTGTGTTGATTCAGAAGTGGACAAGTAATTAGGGATAGAGGGAGTAAGTGATAGTTTATGTATGAAACTCATAAGGACCATGTTATTAGTTACTTGTGTTAAAATGAGTTAGACTGAAATAAATTAAAAATCGAATGACAACTACATGCTTAATTTTTACTAAATTTTAAATTATTTGTTTGTTTTGTTATAATTTATTTAAGAACTTAAAGATTCTAACTTGCATGTATGATAGTGTAAAATTATTTATTTATATAATTAGATTACTTAAAGATAATTGCATTTTATAATATTTGTAGTTTGTTAGGTCAAGTTTTTTTAAAGCTAGCAGTGTTTGACTAAGGCTAGTCGTTGGACATGTGATATGAAATCATGATTTAAAGTTTGAAATTTTGTTCGGATGTAATTTAAATTTTTTTAAATTGTATTTTTTTTCATATATAAAAAGTTCACATGTTGTGAAAACTATCGAAATTTCTTCAATTCTTTTACAATCTTAATAAATGAACAAATCGTACTTCATAAACAAGATTACAGAATATCCTAAGACTCCCTATTGATAAATCACAATTCTCCATATGCCTTTTTATAAATAAATATTTATTGTTACAAACTTTCAAATAAACATAATTTATAAAGATTCACTAGTTAACAATAATAGTAATTAGTTATTCCTTAATATAGTCATTTCACATGATACGGACAATTTCTTCGTGCCAAACATGACTCTTTTTTATACAATACTATAAACTTATGGGTAAGTTTAATATTATTTTATAAAATTGAAATCATAATTAGAATCCAAATTAGCTTTTACAAAAGTTCGAAATATGAAATGATAAATGTTTTTTGAAATCATTTTTTCAAAACATATATGTAATTGCATGTTCAAATTCACCCTAAGCTTTTAAAGCACTAGATTTCTTTCTTATTTTTCGAAAGCTAAAAAATTACTTCTCTTATCTTTTCTTTTTTGAAATAATTGGTAGAAAGATATTTTTAAAGCTATTTAGTTAGTTGGGGGATATGTTTTAGGCAAAAACTCAATATTTTTAAACCAAAAAGGTAATAAAAAATAAAATCTACTTATTTCAAATAACTTATTATATATAGTAAATTAAAACTATTTTTAAAAAAAATATACAACGGGTTTTGCGAACGCCTCGCAATAATTGTATAACATTAGTTAGGAGTTGTCTCTTCATAATTGAGCACTTGTAACATTTAATACACTGTTTTTTGGTACAACTGCATATTTCCTCTGTCCACTTTTAATTGTCTTATTGCACTTTTTAAAAATCAATTTGACTAATTTTCAAGTTAAATTCGATTAAATTAATTTAATTTCTTAAACAAAAAATTTAAATATTAAAAAACTATACGAAAAGTACTATAAGTTCCATTTTTTTGCATATCAATATGATGAAAAAATACATCATAAAATGTTAGTCAGAGTTCTTATCGTTTGACTCTAAAAAAAGAACCATGACTATTAAAAGTAGACAGAGGTAGTATTGTATATCTATTTATGGATCTTTATATTGCATCATGCATGATTATTTTTATAAAAAAAAATATTGAATTGTACAAACAAAATTAAATTGTCAAAGTCCTTTTAATTTCCACATGCATAATAGGGCGGAGCTAGTATGTTTTAGTATATGTTCAATAAAATATAGTAATTTTAATTCAACCTATATTACTCCCTCCGTCCCATATTATAAGTCACCTTTTCTATTTGCACTTGCATTAAGAAATAAGGTAATTTTACCCTTATGCCCTTATTTAATGTTTGCTTATGACAACTTTGTAATAAATGATGAAATGTTAGATTTCAAAAATATAAATGCATTTGGATGGCTATTTAAATTTTACTTTTTGGAGCCAAATTTTTTCACCAATTGATCCAAAAAATTTAAAAAATCAAGTTTTTCCCACCTCAATTTTCCTATATATTTTGTGTAAAATGTTTTTTTATATTTTTATATATAAATTCTTAAAGAAAACATGACAACATCACAAAATATTCAAATTCCATTACTTCAAATTGATCTAAATTTTCCTG
>NW_006239325.1:0-40316 GCF_000226075.1 Solanum tuberosum | reverse complement strand
AATCTGATGTTATTGATAATGAAATTAGACGACAAATGAATTTTAGTTCTAGTTTGCAAATCATTTGTTTTTTTTATTTAAATGGTGCATAACTCTTTTATTTGGATCTTGATTTTTCTCAATTTAGCCTTCACATGTTTTGGTTGAGTCTTCTATTTTTACATCCTTTGAACTTTTTGAAATGTCATCTTCCTTGATAAAAATTTGTTGAAGTTTCAACTTTCAAGATTATTTTTGAATTTTTTTCATCTTTTATTTTAATTTGTTTGTTGATATTTTTTTCAAAATCAGATTTTATAGAATAAGTAGTGAATAAAGAAAGTAGTTAATTAATGAATGAAGTACTCTCCCAATGAAATTAATTACTTGTGGATTTTCTAGGTTAGTCAAAGTAAATACATTTTCAAGATTAATTAATTAATCAATCAAGGGTATAATGGGCAAAATATGATAATTTATGCATAAATTTTATAAAATGACATATATTGTGGTCCAGTTATTTTTAAAAAGGGGTGACTTATAATATGGGACGGAGGGAGTATATTAGTTCAAATTTCAAATGCCGTTAGTAGAAAGAGACGTTTGGACTTTTAGTTAATATTGGAGGATTTTTCGTTCGAATAGTATAACGTAGGGTAAAATTTAAACCTTTTTCGAATAATAAAGGATAAATTCGATCCTTTTCTATATAAATTATTGAACCTTTGATCTACTTATTTATAGTATATCAACCAAAGATTTTCCTAATATATGCTCATTTTTTATTTATTTTTTTCATAAAAGAAAGATGAACTTCAACCTCGCTTTGAATTATCAGAATTACTTCTAAAATGACTGTTAAGGTTGTTCACTTAATTTTCCTAATAAATTAAGTGAACGATCTTAACAGTCTTAAGTGATGATTACTTGTCTACTATATCTCATATTTGATTGAGTTTTGATTACGTGATTAGCAATTTCAAGATTATTTATGTCACGATTGTTTTATTATTTTTATACCATACTAAAATCGTTATCCTGCTTAATATTGTCATCAATATGTTATCTTTATATTGATAATATAACTTATTCGCCAACCAAACGACCTATATAAGAGTCAGCTTTGATTGACTTAATGCTATTTAAAACCCACCATTCTTGGTAATAAAAGGGTTCAACATACAATCAATTATCTGCCTATAATACGTCTTTATTATTTAAATGTATAATTAATTAAGTTGTTAGTTGGAAACAGGTGAATGTTGAACTTAGCTGTAAAATAATTAATGTTCATGAAGATGTAGGTGACAACATTAATTGTTCATCAAATTAATTGGAACAGATAGATTTTGATTTATTTTTTTAAAAAAGTAAATAACACTTACACAAAACCAATTATATGTGAACTACCAAAAATGTCTTAACTAACTGGAGTTATTGGTCTGCTATGTTGATGGGGAATAAATATGATTGGTCTTAGTAAGATATCGGGATATCAAATGAACGAGTTGGATAGAATTTGAACGAGTCAAAATGAGTAAGTTAGGCTTAAATACTCCTTCTTGCACCAATTTATATGATAATTTTATTGATATAAGAAATAAAGAAATACTTTTAAAACTTATAATCTAAAATAAGTCATAAATATATCATCTTATTAAGGATAAAATGGTCATTTCAAAGTTAAATTATTACAACAACAACATATCCAATGAAATCCTACAAGTGAGATCTGAGAAGAATTGAAATACGTAGACCTTATTACTACATCGTGGAGGTAGAGATCTCGTTTCTAAAAGACCCTCGACTAAAGCTAAATTATTACTAATATAAAATGTGTTATTCCTCTTTAGACTGAAACTGAGACAGGAGAAGTAACATGTTAGCAAGATCATATTTTTATGGATTAATTTTATCATTCCTTCCTGTCTTTTAAGAATTTTGTGTCTTTAAATAGACACTTCTAGTTTATATTATTCAGAGACATTTAAAATTTTAAATTTTACGAATTTTTAATTATACAAAAACAAATTCAAATATTAATAACTTAATTTTAAAATTTTAAATTTACAGATATTTAATGAATTTTACGTCACAAATATATATAATTTAGGACAAATTTATTGATTTCAGCTGAATCTATAAATTGCTTTCTAGCTCAACCCATAATATTATGTGTCCTTTAAAAAGTGTACACATATTTTTTTAAAAATATTTAATAGCAATAAATATTTTACTACTTGACCAAACAACTATTTATCTCTCTTAAATGTCTCTCTCAATTAACATGTGCCAAACAGACACATCATACTTTCGGTCGGGTCAAGGTTTTCACTCTATATTAAAACGAATTAAAATAAAGCGGAAAATCTATCGCAAATTTTTAAAATTCAATATGATAAAGTGTTTTTTTTTATCATCAATCGACATCAATAATGTGATCGTAAGGGCATCTTTTTTTATTTTAAAAATAGTAATAAATGCTTCTTGTTTATCTAGAAAATGAAATATTTTAAAATGAAAAACGGATACTTAATATATGGTACAAGCTCGATTGAACTTTGTATCTCTGGCGTAACTCAATATATGTGTTGACAATTTTTCAAAACTATGTATATAAATATAATAAACTGTAAACTTAATTATTGAAGTTGTGAGTTATGTGACAAACGAGGAATTAATCAGAGCTTATAAACTTTAAATTTTTTTGGAGATGATGATAAAAAAAAATTATCAAAAAAATTATAACTATAAAGAGTTATTCGGTGTGAGATATAAGGTATAATAATCAAATGATAAAATATCGGATTATTTTATCTCATGTTTGGTTGGAGATATTAGATAGTCCTTGAATTATTTATCTCACCATTTTTGTCATAGTGATGAAATAAGTTATCTCATATACATGATAAAATAACCTATCAATCCCCCAACTGTACATATTTATGGACATACCTATCAACCTAAAGAGTTGTTGCTACTCAACTTGAGAGGAAAACTTAGTTATGGCATTAATTGTTAAATATTGATCTTAACTCTTAAGCCTATGTTGATTTTTATTTGTTCAATTTGGAATTTGTAAGTTTTTTAAAAAGTAATAGTTTATATAAATATTTTATGACAATACATATTAATTGATGTTTAATTAGTCTTAAGATTTGATAAATGATTCGGAGAATAAATAATTACTCCCTCTGTCCCAATTTATATGACTCACTTTCCTTTTTAGTCAGTCCCAAAAAGAATGACACATTTCTATTTTAAGTAACAATTTGCCTATGAAATGTCTTTTTTACCCTTAATGAAATGATTTACAACCACACAAATTTCTATCATTCATTTTGGACCACAAGTTTTAAAAGTCTTTCCATTTTTCTTAAAGTTTGTGCCAAATCAAAGTACATCACATAAAATGGGACGGAGGGAGTAATATTTAGGGTAAAACATGAAAAATATATTTTTCTTTTGATATGCTAAAAGTAATAAATAAAAGTGAAAATGTACTATTAATATTGTGGACAAGTAAAAGTAAAAATATATTTTAAATATAATGGACAAGTAAAAGTGAACGAAAGAAGTATTATTTATCTCTCTCAAGCGTCACGTAATTAACACACGTTGACACTTTTCTAAAGAACAAAAATTTTAAAATCAAGGGTGGATGCATAATATACTGTACGAGTTCATACTTGGTCCAAACTTCATCTATATTGAGAAATTCACTAAATATATACATATAGTGAATTGCAAATCTAGTAGCACCAAATGGGTTGTGAATTTTGTGGCAAGTAACAGATCATCAAAATTTATAAATTCTAAATCTTGAATCGATCTTTATTTCAAATAAGTTTAATTTTGCAATTTTGTCAAAACTTGGAGATGATAATATTTGGTTTGGTCAAATAAAATTTTACTTTATTACTATTGTCTGGACCAAAGCATGAAAAACATTATTACAATAGTCACCCCAACTGTGTACAGGACAACTTGTCAACCAAATGTGTGGTTCCCACTCAACTTGAGAGGGACAACTTAGTTTATGAAATTGATGTTCTCAACTTGGCATGCCATGTAAAATTAATCTTAGGTGGTTTGGTGTGAAGAAAATCTCTTCATCATTATTTGTGCTATATTTAATATTTACAACAATAGCATAGTCAATGTAATTTCGTAAGTGAGATCTGAAGAGGGTGTGAATATAACTTTATCTTTATCTTGTGAAGGTAGAAAAGTTTGAACATGTGCATAGGAGATGCACGGATATCCCAGTGCAGAGGTGTGAGAAGTTGACTATATGGATGATTTCAACAAAGGTAGAGATAGGCTGAAGAAGTATAGGAGAAAGATGATTAGACATGACATGACACAACTTCAACATATCAAGGACATGACCTTAGATAGAAGGTTAGGGAGGACACATAGTAGGACAGGAGCTTAGGTAATTAGTTGAGCGTTGTGTCGTTGATTCCTCTTTACTATTAATCATACTATTAGTAGTATTACTCTTGTACTTCCTTTGTCCTTTGAGGTTGGTTACTATGTGTGATTTTTTTTTTCACTTTGATTATCGTTGTAGCTTGTTATGACTATTGTTTAGGATGATTGACAGGTTTGTCTGTAGTATTTTGCTATGACCAACTTCATTTATGTTAATTTTCCCTATTCTACTTTGGACTGTTTTTTTCCTTGAGCTGGGAGTCTATCGGAAATAGTCTCTCTACCTCTAAGGTAATGGTAAAGTCTACTTACACTTTACTCTCCTCAAACCCTACTTTATGGGATTACATTGGATTCAGAGGCGAATCCAGGATTTCAAGAACACGGGTGCACTATTACTTTAAAGATAATATCTAAAATTGTAGGAAAAATGGCCTAATATTGCCCTCAACTTTGTGATTTAGAGTTGACATGCACCTTGTTATGAAAGTGACTCATATATACCCTTAATGTCATACAAATAGCTCACCTAAACTCTTTTCCTCTAACAAATGCAAAAATTAATATTAAAAAAATAAATTAATATAGGGGTATATTTGATCCTTGTCATATATTTGTTTTAGATTTTTTTTTTCAACGGCTAATTTGAATTTATTATTTTTAATGGTCAAATTTTATTTTTTTCACTAATTTTATTGTAAAAAATTATTTTAGATGCCCCAAAAAAATTATAGATATAAAAACTAAATTTCAATATAGCCACAAAAAATAATAATATTTAAATTCCAATATAGCCCAAAAAAAATTGTTCTAAAAATTTTTTCGCCAAAAAAAATTGTTCTAAAATTTTTTTCATAATTTTTTCACTTTTTCCATTCACAGTTCTTTCTTTTGATTTCTCTTAGTTTTACACTAAAATGAACGATAAAACAAAAAAATAAGAATAAGAAACTCAAAAAATGTTAATTAAATAAGTTAAAAAATAATTCAGAAGACGTTTAATTGAAATATATTTTTCTTCTATTTTATGCCTTGGCTAATTAAAGTTGTAATGCCATTTCTTTTATTAATTATATAATAAAATAGACCTTTTAAAAAATAAAGGGTAAATTGAGCGCTGGCGGGATTCGAACCAGCGACTCCCACCTCAATAATATGCCCTCCGACCAGTGAACCATCTGGTCATTTTGGGCATGGGTTCCTTTAGCTATTATTTAATATATTTTTAAGAATTATACAAATGATATATCGAGTTTAGCCGGATGACCACGGGTTCGGGTGACCCAAATTTGACACTTAAATTCGCCCCTGATTGGATTTGTTATAGTTGCAAATGCACTCAACATTTATGGGGGGGAAAACAATATATTTGGGATCAAAAGCGGCTTGTGGTAACTATTGAATAAGGTTCTTGGCATGAATTTGGCTAAAAATGAAGAATATATTTGTGTCATCACCGTCTTCAAATAAAGTATCTCATTTTTTATAGACTATTAGTGTAATAAGAGCACATGTCGATCAAAAACTCATCCTAAGATAATCATCCCGTAACTATTGAGAACGAATTAAATCACATGATTTCATTTATCAATCTTTTGTATTTGCTCCTATGACACCAATGCTTCCTGGAAATGTTAAGAATTAGTAATACTTTTTAGGAATCGAATGGATTCGATCTTATACATACACGAGGAGGTAATAAAGAAAATACATTCTTCCTTTTTTAATCGACTTAAGAATATTGTGAGATGAAAGTTTTACGCACAATTTTTAAATTAGAGAAAGACATGACGAATTCTATTACTCCCTCCGTCCCATTTTATATGATGTACTTTGATTTGGCACAAACTTTAAGAAAAATGGAAAGACTTTTAAAACTTGTGGTCCAAAATGAATGATAGAAATTTGTGTGGTTGTAAATCATTTCATTAAGGGTAAAAAAGACATTTTATAGGCAAATTGTTACTTGAAATAGAAATGTCTCATTCTTTTTGAGACTGACTAAAAAGGAAAGTAAGTCATATAAATTGGGACAGAGGGAGTATTAACTATGACTCTCCCATTTCAATCATTGCTTTTCTTTTTTTTTCAGTTGCATCAAAAATAGCTCCTTAAGCAACTCGAATTTTCGATATTCCTTTTTATTTCTGGATTCCATAACTAAGTCCCATTTGATCAGTCTGTCAGTTTTAAGCAGCAATTGAATCAAGAGATAGATCTACATTGAATCTCACTCAAATTATGCATATTTGAAGTATAAAGTATAAAAAAACCAACAAAAGGACCAAATATTTTTCCTTATAGAATACTGAATTCGTTACCAGAAAATATAATTCTCATCTTATTACATAATATCATTTCCTCCATGTCAATTAAGCAATATAATTACTCCGTATGG
Source organism: Solanum tuberosum (assembly GCF_000226075.1). NCBI lineage: Eukaryota > Viridiplantae > Streptophyta > Magnoliopsida > Solanales > Solanaceae > Solanum > Solanum tuberosum. The sequence goes on along the minus strand of NW_006239325.1, from coordinate 33,502 downwards.
ATAGATTTCATTACGAAGACGTCAACAAAAACATACCCATGAAACCAACAAGTGAGGTCTGAGAAGGGTATAGATCTTATCCATACCTCATAGAGGTAGAGAGACTGTTTCGAATCAACAACTAGTTAAGACTCATAATTGAAAAAGAAACATAATTGATTTCGAATAAACTCCAACCAAAACTGATTTGATAAGTAAACATCTAAATTTTACACTCTAAAGAACAATTATAAAGGTCTCAAAACAAAATCTAACAAAGGAGAGCCCAAAGGTTCCGGGAAATATGCTGTTATCATCAAAAGCCAAATATCATAAATGATGGGAAAAAGGAAGACGGCTCAGATGACAAGAGTTGCTCCTCTTTTAACTAATCCATACAGGACTTGCTCCCTTACTTGGCAGCCAAGGAAGGGAATTGGCCAACATCTTCAATGGATGGGGCTGAAACGCTGTTGTTTCCAACATATCCACCGCCATTACCTCTTCCACGGCCACGGCCCCTACCACGACCACCAGAGCGGTAGTAATTTTCTCCCTCAGCAGGCTTCAGAAACTCGTTTATGTTTTGAGTCTGTAAGACAATGAATGTATCAAGCCACACAATTGAAACAGTAATTAAATCTATTTAACTCAAACCATTTGTGGATCAATGTCTTGTCTTGAGCACATTATGTACTAAGATTGGGTACCCTACTTAAGTGAAAAAATTCACCGTTCATCTTGTGAAAAAAAACAGTATGCAATGACGTTAAAATTAAAATGATATTGTGGTGAAACCACAAACTATAATATACTGACACCTCATGAATGCACACGCAATACTGGGGAAAATTCAAATAATGACACCTACACATTTGTATATCGCTTATTCCATTTTTCATTGAAAATACAATCAAGGGAAGAGAAAGGTTTCTTTGCAGCTGGTGAAGTATGAGTGGAGATTGACCTTCCAGTCTAAAAATAGCATCTACTTATTTTCCGGAATTCTGGAGGTCCGAAATAAAACACTTTTTTTTTTTCAATTGGGAGGGGCTTGAACTTGCGGGGCGCTGCAGGATGGATTGCTCTCCCCTTAAGCAAACACCCTGCTAGGTACACAACTTTTAACAGATAAGAGTTTATGAAACGGAATGGAATCCCAAGGAACAGATAAAGAAATGATGCTACAATACCACATAAAAAGAAGCACAAGTACCTTTTTGGCTTTTTCCACTGCCTCCTTTTTCTTATCTTTCTCAGCACCCTGCCCAGACATACAAGCATGATGAGTATACCAGCATACGACACAATCAAGTTCCTAATAGAGCAATCAAAATATAATAGCAGCAAGCACTAAAATAACTCACCAATTTGATGAAGATCTCATCATCATTCTTCTTGTTTGAGAGAAGTTGCATGGATTGAAGTTCTTTGTCCAAATTAACCTTTCTTTCCTCCTGCTTTAGAGCCACCAAAGCCTTCCTCTTCTCCTCCATTACCTTCTCATACTCCTCGAGGGTCATCTCCTACAACAAAAGCAGAGATGAATAATTAATAGTTCCAGATAATGATCATAGACACTTATGAAAATAACAACTGGAATCATGCAAATAACACTAGCTACAACATTGTAAAGCAAACCGCTACAAGAAAGTTAATCCACAAATACTAAGCAAAGTAAAGAAGCGCCTAGTCTACCAGAAAAATTAGTTAAAGTTCATAGAAATATCTGCAACAGGAAACATTTATAACAGCACAATGCTAATTTAAAAAGAAACAGTGAGTAGTAAATGAAAAAAACAATAGCAGCAAGTGGTTGTTTTATTTTAGTCAAAGCTTATTTGTTAGTTCCTCGTCTATATCGGAAGGGGTATGAAACTACCATTGGAAATACTGGGATAAATATTGAAGAACTTACCAACAATAAATAAAATACATTACTGGTTTCGACAAGTTAGATTGCACTGGAATATGGACAACTGAGCTGATATTCCTTGTCTAAACTGATTTAATCGACAAGGAGACAGTCCAAGAATTCAATATTGAATTTGCACCTCATTCTCTCACCTCCTTCCCCCCAAAAGCAACCCCACTTAAGAGAATGATAGTGCCGTGACACAGATAATTTGCAACAATAGAACTAGGGCATGTAAGCAAACAAAGCAAATAATGGTCTTCACCAGAAAAAGTCAGTTACCTTTTCCTCAGGTTCCTTCTCTTCTGGCTCAGCAGCAGTAGAATCCTTATTGTTATCTCCAGCATCTTCCTGTCCAGCTTGTTTCTCAGCCTCGACAATCTTCTCCCCATCAATAACAGGTACTTCAGTCTCCCTGAATTTGGATTAAAAAATCAACATTAAACTACTAGAAAAAAATTAATAGGTAAAGCCAAGGACAATGAGGAAACAAAAAATAGAGATGATAATCTCACGGTGCAATATCATCTGCAGTAGTTCCCCAATTCCCACGACCAGATCCCTCCCGTTTGATATACTCATTCCTATACAATAGAACAGAACAATAAAGATACACACATGTGCACAAGAAACAAAGACAACCACAATAAGAACGCCTTAGAGCTATTGAACAACCCAACAAAGGGAATAGTGAAACGCACTTGTGTGAATTCCATAAATAGCAGAATCACTTACCCACGGCCAGTGCCACTTCGTCGATCAAACACTTTCCTTGGGCGTTCAACTTCTCCTTCTGCAGTATCCCCATTATTGAAACCACCACGACGACCTCCATAGAACCCCCCACGAGATCCACCATATCCACCTCTCCTTTCAGAGACCTTTCCTGGTTCTCCATTTTCTGGAGCACTGTACCGCCCAGAGAATCCATTATTGCTGCCAAAAGCATTCTCATCAGCAGCAAAGTCTTGGTTAAACCCACGTCCACGCCCACGACCACGGGCTCCTCCACGTGGACCCCCGCGGCCTCCTCCTCTCTGGCCATCACTCCTGGCTTCCCTCACTGCACAAAAATTATGACACAAATAAGCCATGGGAAAAAATATACTCCCTCTGACCATATAAGTCAATTGTTGGGGTTATGGCACATCTCTTAAGAAAAATATTAAGGACAAAAATTAAAGGCTACTTTCTATTATTAACATTTTGATTATTCCCAAACTATTCTCCCATTTATACTAGTTAAGAACCTTCATTAAATAAAGGGTAAACATGGGGAAAAAAGTACCAATAATTATCTTGAACTTTAAACAATCACTTATTTTGAACTATGAAAAAAGTCCAAGTAATTCACTTAATATGAACTAAAGGGCTAATACACGGGCGCAGCTTTGAAAGTAAAGAGTCTGCTCAACTTAGCTAGAGGGAGTACTATTTATGAAAACATATGTAGTACAACACAGGAATCAGGTAAAGACAAACTCGATATGTGATCTAGAAGTTGATTCACAACAGTTTAAAACTAAAGAGCAGCAAAGTCCAAACAGTTTTGTTTTCTGATAACCGAGAAATCTATCTATGACCCGCCTTTTGGACCAATCACAGCCTTCTAAACTCGGTGGATAATGGTCCCGCGCCTCTACCCTTCTCCACTTAAATACCAGTTTCGCTTTGTGTGGTGTGGGGCTTGAACCTGCGACCTAAGCGACAAATCCTCCACCTTTTGCCACTCAAGCTAAGTCCAAAGATTTAACTTCCCTTTTATAGAATTATGGTACTACAGAACAACACAAGATATGACACATCAGACAGAGGAGACAATCAAAAAACACCAAGACTGACGTATCACAGTTTCCAGCCAATCAAATCCCCATATACCATAAGTCCATAACCATAATTTAATCTCACAATCACAGGACATTATCCTTAAGAAACCTACCATTAATACAAAGATAAATACTATATACAGCAAGGGAATAGACATTGAAAGTGAATATGAAGACAAGCATCACCATGCAAATAGCATGTATTCTCATTAAAGGCAAAAAAAAACTACTTTTTCTACACGCACGGATCTCTTTCCTCACTTATCATATAATACCTAACGCATTAAGAAATATGAATGAATATACACCAACCCAAATCACAAAAATGTTCAAAGATAGAATATTTACCAGCCTGTGAAGGAGGAACCGGCTTGGAGGGCAACTTAGCAGCAGGCTTAGTAGGCTGAACTGGACCCTTCTTGGCTGGTGCAGATGCAACAGGAGCCTTTAGCTGCTGAGCAGCAATTAGCAAACTTGGGTCCTCAGCATCATCATCCAAAAGGTCGAATGGGTTCAAAGTAGCCATTTTTTTACCTCTTCTCGGAGTTCCTAAACAGATATATAGAGAGAGTGATGCAAAGAACCGATTTGTTCAATAAATCAAGAAACCCCTATAGATTAAAATCCATGTGAAGATAAATTTATGGGTAAATTTGAAGAGAAACAAATTTGTGGGTATTGTGAAAACCTAACCAAAGCGGCTGATAATTGAAGAACTGAAGTGAACGGAAGCTTAAAAACCCTAGATATGGTGGGGGTGCGGAGGTTATGTGTATGTTTTGGGTATGGGCCGGGCTGTGGTTTGTTTGTTGAAGTTTCTTGGGCCTTTAGTTTTGTCTAAATATAATCGTATTTCATTGATGGGTATTCATGCTTATTAGGGAAACTTACAGAAATTTCTTAATTACTTAGAAACATTTTAATTTACAGTATTATAATTTTTAATAGATTTTAGTGCAATCAGATACATGTATCTCGAGATAAATGAGTTTAAAAATAGGTATAAATTGTTCTAGATACATTGTATTGAGGTGGATTCACATGTTGCTGCGATACATAAGAAATCTCATTCACCTTCCTGCTATCTCGATCGTCGCTCTCCTCTGTATCTTCTATCTCAGATACATCTGAATCACACCAAATACATGTAGCTAGTGTGTATATGGTGTGATTCGCATGTATCAGGTGACTATCTCGCTCACCTTCCTCCTCATCTCGTCGTCTCTCTCCTTAATTTAGGATATCTGATAACACAAATTCATGTATCTAGATGTTTCTTCTCAATATATGGTAGGAAATGATTAATTAGTGATAAAATATTTAATTATTTGGAAGTATAGGTAAAATTATTATACATAGTATGTATGTATGTTTAATGAGTTAGTTTTCCCTACTTATTACATATATATAATTATCTAACAAATATACAAATACAATCATTGATACATATATATACTAATAATTACATATATACATTCTAACATGTAGCAACAAATCATAATTAAATAAATTATAGTTATTTAACTTAGATATATAAGATTGTCATAAGTTGCATCTATGAGTCTTAAGAATAGGATACTTTAGTCCATGAACAGGCTTAGTTGATCAATCAAACTACAATGGCCAAAATAAAACTTGCATTCGAAAACCAACAAGACAAAACCCTCTTCAATAAGGGCTACTCCTTCGTTAGAAAAGGGGAAGCAATCATTAATTGGATGTTTGCCATCATTTTCTTAACATGATTGGATTTTTCTTTTACCCAACAGAAAAGCACAATTTTCAGAATCTACTTGATCCTTTATCTCGTAGAAAAAGGTTTATAACTCTATAAATAAAAACGATTACAATCCCTAAAACACCCCATCTCTTTTGCAATACTGCATGACTAAGACTTTCAAAATATACAAAATAAAAGGACCAGATATTCCTCCTAGAAGAATATATTGAATTTGTTACCAGAAAATATGAGTGAACCATTCTTGTAACATTATATCATCTACTATTAAGTTCATAAAAATGATGATATTACACCATGTTCAACAACAATAACCAAAATCAGAAAGAAAGAAAAAATAACCAAAAATGTTACAAAACTGGCATCCAACTTTTAGCTCACGCTGATCAACATAATCCTACACAGTATAAAAACAAATCAGGTAAAGAGACGTCGATAATTTTTTCAAAACATCACACAATCTAGAGACAATATTAGAGTTTTGTCAATGAAGAGTCTAACTAAGCAGAAAAAAATTCAACTCATATCAATTTCAAGCTAAGCAAGGATCTATTATGAGATTCTCGACAACTAACGTACAATGAGTTGAGACGTAAAACAACATACACAGTAAATCCTACAATTGAGGTCAGAGAAGGGTAGGGTAGAGTCTACACAGACCTTACCCCTTCCTTGTGGAGGTAGAGAGATTGTTTCCGAGGGATAGAGTTAGACATCGTTATTGAAAAATAAACATAATTGTTGTTTCTATAAACTCCAACCAAAACTAATTTGATAAGTAAACAAGAAAGTATAAGATTAAAGCCTAACACCTAAATATGAAGGAAAAGGGTTTTCATAAACGTATAAAAAAAAATCAACAAAAAACCAGGACATGCACCTTTCAGAAACCATCTAAATTTACACTAAAGACCAATTATAAAGTTAGCAAAAAAAAATTCTAATACAGGAAAACCAAAGGGTTCCAGGAAACATTATGTTATCATCAAATCCCAAATTTCATAAATGACGGAAAAAGGAAGACAGATCAGACGACAAAAGTTGCTTCCTTTTTTACCTAATCCATGCAGGACTTGCTCCCTTACTTGACAGCCAAGGAGGGGAATTGACCAACATCTTCAATGGATGGGGCTGAAACACTGTTGATTCCACCATATCCACCGCCATTACCTCTTCCACGGCCACGGCCCCTACCACGGCCACCAGGGCGGTAGTAACTTTCTCCCTCAGCAGGCTTCAGAAACTCGTTTATGCTTTTGGTCTGCAAGAAACTGAATGAATCAAGCCTAACAATTGACACAGTAATTAAATGCATTGAACACGAAAACATTTGTGGATCAATGTCATCTCTTTAGAAAAAAGAAAAACAGCATGCAATGATTTTAAAATTAAAACGATATTGTGGTGAAACCACAAATTATAATATACTGACACTGCATAAATGCATATGCAATATTGGGGAAAATTATAATAATGACACCACCACATTTGAATACATGATATTACTTCCCTATTCCATTTTTCATTGAAAATACAATCACGGGAAGAAAAAGGTTTCTTTGCAGCTGTTGAAGTATGAGTGGAGGTTGACCTTCCAATCTAAAATAGCATCTACTTTTCCAGAATTCTGAATGTCCAAAATAAAACACATTTTTTTTATTGGGAGGGGCTTGCGCTTGCAGGGCGGCAGGATGGATTACTCTCCCCTCAAGCAAAGACCCTTCTAGGTACATAACATTAGACAAATAAAAGAGTTTATATAACAGAATGGATTCCCAAGGAACACATAAAGAAATGATGCTATAATACCAAATATAACCACTTAAAAAAGAAGCTTTAGTACCTTTTTGGTTTTTTCCACTGCCTCCTTTTTCTTATCTTTCTCAGCACCCTACCAAGACACAAAATTTCAAGCATGATGAATATACCAGCATACAACACAATCAAGTTCCTAAGACAGCAATCAAAATATAATAGCAGCAAGCACTAAACAACTCACCAATTTGATGAAGATCTCATCATCATTCTTCTTGTTTGAGAGAAGTTGCATGGATTGAAGTTCTTTGTCCAAATTAACCTTTCTTTCCTCTTGCTTTAGAGCCACCAAAGCCTTCCTCTTCTCTTCCATTACCTTCTCATACTCCTCGAGGGTCATCTCCTACAACACAATCAGAGATGAATAATTGATTCCGGATAGTAATCATAGACACATATGAATAAAAACAACTGGAATCGTGCAACTACCACTAGCTACAACATAGTAATTAAATAGCTATCAAAAAGTTATTCCACGTATACTAATCAACGTAAGAAGTAGCTAGTCTACCAGAAAACATAAGTTAAAGTTCATAACTATTTCATAGAAATATTTGCAAGTGGTTATTAAAAAGAAACAGTGAGTTGTAAATGAAACAACCTGAGCAGTAAGTGGTTATTATATTTTAGTCAAGAATGAGGGCATAAAGTCAGAAAAGATAATGGTGTTCCCAAATGGAAAAACAATAAACAGCTACTTTAAAGTCGATGCATCCTACTTCAACAAGTTGGCTTTCACTACTATTCTACACTGCCACCACCCCCACCCCACAAAGGCCATTTCGGCAAATGGGCAAAGAGGGAGCTAATAATTGTAGAGTAAGGTATCTGCCAATTGATATGTAGAATCATCTGTTAGAAGACAATGATAATTCTGAAATTCCAAATTCCTCCACTTACCTTCAAATGCATGAGTAGCAAACTACAAATACAAAGCTCATAGGATGGCCACTTAATCTTACATGTGAATACAAGCAACACATCATTTTTAGCTCCTGGTCTATTGGAACGTATTAAACTACCATAGAAAAAACTGGGATAATGTTGAAGAATTTATCGACAGTAAATAAAAGCCAGTTCTGGTTTCGAAAAATTAAACTGAACCAGTATTACTCGTCCAAACTAATTTAATCGACAAGGAGACAGTCCAGGAATTCAATTTTGAATTTACGTTTCATAGCCCCCCCCCCCCAAAAAAAAGCCCACCCAAGAGGATAATAATGACATGACACGGATATTAATTTGCAACAGCAGAATTAGGGGATGTAAGCATGCAAAACAATGGTCGTAACCAGGAAATGGCAATTACCTTCTCCTCAGGTTCCTTCTCTTCTGGCTCAGCAGCGGTAGATTCCTTATTGGTGTCTCCAGCATCTTCCTGTCCAGCTTGTTTCTCAGCCTCAACAATCTTCTCACCATCAATAACAGGTACTTCAGTCTCCCTGAATTTGGATTAAAAACCAACATTGAAACTATAAGAAAATCTTGATATGTAAAGACAAGGGCAAATAAGGAAACAAAAAAATTGAGATGACAGTCTCACGGTGCAATATCATCTGCAGTAGTTCCCCAATTCCCACGACCAGAGCCCTCCCGTTTAATAAACTCATTCCTAGACAACAAAACAGATCAATAAAGATACAGACATATGCACAAGAAACAAAGACAACCACAATAAGCACGACTTAGAGCTATTCAACAACCAACAAAGGGAACAGTGAAATGCACTTGCGTGGATTTCAAAAATAGCAGAATCACTTACCCACGGCCAGTTCCACTTCGTCGATCAAACACTCTCCTTGGGCGTTCCCCTTCTCCTTCTGCAGAATCCCCGTTATTGAAACCACCACGACGACCTCCATGGAACCCCCCACGTGATCCACCGTATCCACCTCTCCTTTCAGAAACCTTTCCTGATTCTCCATCTTCTGGAGCACTGTACCGCCCAGAGGATCCATTATTGCTGCCAAAAGCATTCTCATCAGCAGCAAAATCTTGGTTGAACCCACGTCCACGCCCACGACCACGGGCTCCACCACGTGGACCCCCACGACCTCCTCGCTGGCCGTCACTCCTGGCTTCCCTCACTGCTCAAAAAAATTAATACACAGATAAGCTATGGATACTCCCTCTGGTCCATGTAAATGAATTGTTGGGGTATGGCACACCCCTAAAGAAAAATATTTAAGGACAAAAATTAAAGGCTACTTTCCACTATTACCCTTCCTGATAATTCCCAAACTATTCTCCTAGAAAATGTATAGTAGTTAAGAACCTCATTAAATGAGGGGTAAATATGAAAGAAAAAAAATCCCAACAATTTTCTTTAACTTTGAGCAATTCACTCATTTTGAACTACGAAAAAAGTCCCAATAGTTCACTTGATATGGAATAGAGGGAGTCCTATTAATGAAAACATCTGTAGTATAACACATGAAACAGGTATAAAGAAACTCGATATGTGACCTAGAAGTTGATTCACAACAGATGAATACTGAACTACAATAAAGGAAAACTAAAGAGCAGCAAAGTCCAAAGAGTTTACTTGCCAGTTATAGAAATATAATCCTACTAAACACAAGAGCAACAACACCAAATATGACACATCAAATAGAGGGACCAATCAGGAAACACAAGAATGACGTTTTCTACAAGAGATTATTATAAACTGTCACACAAATAACCGTACTTTAATCCCACAATCACAGGGGAAAATATCTTCCCTTCCATTTGTGCAGGATCATATTTACTAAATAAAAGACAGAAAATAACTGCGTAAACATTAAGAAACCTATATCCTTCGGGGTGGCCCAGTGGTTTAGGCTTGGGACTTCTATGTTGGAGGTCTCAAGTTCGAAACCTCTTGCCAGCGAAAGCAAGGGGTTTGCCTTATGGGTCGAGCTCGTCGCACCGGGCTTGCCTAGTGCGGGTTACCTCTCCTATGTGGTTTGCAAGCTATTGCATAGGAGCGGGGTTTTTACCCTGTGCGCACCCAAAGGGTAGCGGCTGCGGGTTTCCATTGTCATAAAAAAAAAAAACATTGAGAAACCTACCACTAATTCCACATTATAGCCTAGAAGTTTGATTCCGACTCCCAACTAATCCTGGATTGATGCATAATTGAATAACTGTTTTTTATAGCCTAAAAGTTTAAGCAAGTAACTTAAATTAATTTCATATATTTCTATAGCCTAAGCCCTAAAAGTGTCACATTGGGAAGATAAAAGCAACATTTCCAAGATAAATACTTCATGTAGCAAGAGAATAGACAACGAAAGAGAAGATGAAGACAAGCATCACCTTGCAAATAGCATGTATTCTCATTTAAGGCAAAAAAAAATCTGAATTTTCTACACTTGATATTTTTTCCTCACCAATCATATAATACTCCACACTTCAACAAACGCTTCTTACAAAATGCCATATTCATTCACTATTACAACAAGAAGAAAAATAAGAACTACTACATCTCAATCCAAACTAACTGGGTAGCTATATGAATCTACTACATTTGCTCAGCTCCCCATTCGTGTTGGTTACATACAACATATGAACCCAAAAAATACAAAACAGAAGTATGAATGCATATACAAGAACCCAAGCACAGAAATGTCTTAAAATGATTAGAAACGGAATAGTACCAAACAAACTCAATTTTAGACACACTTGATCGTTTTCCTCACCAATCAAATGATACTCAATACCTTACAGCATAACTTATTATAAAAGCCATATACATTCACTACTACAACAAAAAAAAAGTATCTTCTACATCTCAATTCAAACTAATTGGATCAGCGATATGAACCATCTATACTAGCTCAGCTCCATTCGTGTCGATTTCAGTACAAGCCCAAAAATACAATAAAGTTATGTATACATGAAACTAGGAAACCAAAATGTTTTAAAATGATTAGGAATGGTATATTACCATTACTACTACAACAATGGCCATAAAAATAAGAACTACTACATCTCAATCAAAACTAACTGGGACACCTTTATGAACTGTCTACATGAGTTCAGCCCTGTTAGTGCTGGTTTTAATATGAACCCAGAAACACAAAAAATAGTATAGCATACTATATTAGCATACTCAATTTTCTACACAACTTGATCTTTTTCCTCATATAGTACCCGATACCCTACACAGAACACCCAAAAATACAAAAAAGTATGAACAAATATGCATCAACTCAAAACACAAAAATGTCTAAAAATAATTAGCCATGATATATTAGTACTAATCAATACAAACTAATAGAATCAGCAATATTCAAAATTGGCTCAGTTCCACATGAAATATAAACCCCAAACACCAAAAAGTATAAAGTCACAACACAAAAATGTTCAAAAATTACTCCATTATGAATGATATATTAGCATTACAACTACTACTATAACAACAACAAAAGCAATAAAACTAAGAACTTCTACATCTCAATCCAATTAGCTCAATCCAAAATAAATGGGTCAGATATATGAGCCATCTACACTAGCTCAGCTCCATTCGTTCCAGTTTAAAAAGATATATTACCATTTATACAACAACAACAGCAACAACAACAAAAATAAGAACTACTAATCTCAATCCAAACAAATTGGGTCAGCTATATGAACAATCTACATTAGTTAAGCTCAATTCATGAACGCTTTAACAATATGAATGAATATACACCTACCCAAAATCACAAAAATGTTCAAAGATAGAATATTTACCAGCCTGAGAAGGAGGAACCGGCTTGGAGGGCAACTTAGCAGCAGGCTTAGTAGGCTGAACTGGACCCTTCTTGGCTGGTGCAGATGCAACAGGAGCCTTTAGCTGCTGAGCAGCAACTAGCAAACTTGGGTCCTCAGCATCATCATCCAAAAGGTCGAATGGGTTCAAAGTAGCCATTTTTTTCACTCTTCTCGGAGTTCCTAAACAGATATATAGAGAGAGTGATGCAAAGAACCGAATTTTTTCAATAAATCAAGAAACCCCTATAGATTAAAATCCATGCGAAGATGAATTTGTGGGTATTTTGAAGAGAAACAAATTTGTGGGTAGTGTGAAAACCTAGCCAGAGCGGCTGATAATTGAGGAAGTGAAGTGAACCGAATCTTAAAAACCCTAGATATGGTGGTGTGGGGGTTGGGGGGGTTGGTGGGGTTAAGGGGGTGGGGTTTGAGGAAAGGTTCAAGTGTATGTTTTGGGTATGGGCCCGGGCTGTGGTTTGTTTGTTTTTTTAAATTTAAAATATATACAATAAAGTAATTACATGATTTACAATAGTCATATTTTATTTATATAAAAAATAATCAATCGCAGCGCAGCGGAGTGGAGCAGCAGCAACACTTCTTTACTGGATTTCGTTGGTGCAATCTAAACGGTAGGTAGGCAGCGAATGTGTAAAGTTTGGAGTTGTCGTTAGTGCACGAATTCTGAGCGGGCACAAAAAAGGATAGGCCAAACACTTCGACCTAACGGAAATGAACAACGACCAAATGAGAAGATGAGGTGCATGTGCAACTCGAAGGACATAAGACTTCTTAGTCAAGCCAAAAAGATTGTCGAGTGGATGCTCATACTCCACCATGTCTGACCCTTTATCTTACCCTTAACTTTAAGTAATCAAAAGTCATAGATAGTATATAATAACTATACACTATAACTTACTTATATATGGGATATATTTGAAATATAACTTATCTATAGTTTAGTATACATCTACCATACATGAAATATATATTATTTATTCAATCTCGATTAACTCAAAATCACTTTTAAACAATTCTAAAATTTAGATATCAAATTCTCTCAATATTTCAAGCCTTTTGATATATAATCCGCTTGAAGCGATTCACATTTTTTGTATATCAAATTTAATGGAAGATGAAGGAGGAGGAAGTAGCACCAACAACAACATAAGAAAGAAAACAAAGAAGAAGATGTAGCGCAGACGGCCATTTTTTAAAGAAAAATTAGGATCGAATGGCCATTTTAAGTAAATAAATAAATTGAGGTAAAAAAAAATGGTAAATAAACCTTATAGATTGACATTTTGCATAATTTGTCCAAAATAAAATCACCACATTCTTGTAATTAAAAAATATATATTTTTCCTTGAAATTCTTATAGGATTTATCGTAAAACAAATATTTATGTAATCTTCAAATCAAGAGTTTCAGTAGATGAACTTGTATAGAAAGTTTTATTGCTAAATTAAAAATGATCATAAGTTGCATCTTGAATCCTAAAAATAGGATCCTTTTGTCCATATACTGGAGCGCGGGCTTGGTTGATCAATCAAACTACACGATGGTAAAAAACAAACAAATTTCCGCATAAAAAAATAGTACAACAAAATGCTCTTTTGTAACAACTACTTCTTTGTTTGGAAGCAATTCTTGAACTTGTGTTCCTCCTTTGATAGGATGCAAGATATTATATGTTTTCCATGATTTTCTTATTGAGAGAAGTATTAAAAAACACTTCTAAACTCGGCGTGATTGTTGGTTTCATCTCCAAACTATTGACAATCTCAAAAACATCTCTTTACTTGACTAACTAAACTTAAATACACCCTTATACACTTCTAAATTCTCACCAAGTTTAAGAGTGCTTTCAACATTTATCTCGACTTTTTAATAAAAGTTCTATGCTCCTACAAGAGTTTGAAATCACCTACTATGTCACAAATCGAAAGTGTATCTAAATTTATTTAGTCAAGTAGAGAGTATTTTTATAGCTATCAATATTTCTAAAACGAAACTAATAATTTGCGTCAAGTTCAAAAGTTTAATACTTTGCTCTTTCTTATTTGGCTAATCATTTCTCTTGTAGATTTATATTTTTAATAACAATATAAATAGAGATTCATCCCTTCTAACTCGACGACATCACAATTTAAGTAAAAAGACTTGAATTTACACTCCGTATATCTTTTGCAATTATTGCATGATAAGACTTTCAAAATACCAAATAAAAGGACCAAATATTCTTGCTGGTAGAATATTGAATTTGTAACCAGAAAATATAAATCTTTGTGCATGAGTCACTCTTGTAACATTATGTCATTTCTCTTTTAAGTTCATAAAATGACTTTATTACACCATGTTCAGATTAAGCAGAAAACACCTCAATTACCAGCAAGGATCAATTATATGAATCCTCATTATCAATTTTACTCTACTTGGATCAGTTTCACTTCAATATTAAATATTTTGAGATTCTCAACAATTACTACCATACAGTGAGTTAGACATCAACAACATACCATGAACCTAACATTTGAGAAGTAGAGTGTACACAAACCTTAACCCAACATTTGAGAAGTGAGTGTACACAAACCATGTGGAGGTAGAGAGATTGTTTCTATGGGACGATGACGTTTAATAATTGAAAAAGAGAAACATATGTAATTGTCTTAAAATAAACTCCAATCAAAACTGATTTGCCAAGTAAACAAGAAAATAAAAGATTAAAGCCTGACACCTAAATATGAAGGAAAAGGGTTTTCATAAATGTATAAAAGAAGTCAACAAAAACCCAGGGCATACACCTTCAGAAAACATCTAAATCTATACTCTAAAGAACAATTATGAAGTTTCCAAAAAAAAAAAATCTAATACAAATATGCCCAAAGGTTCCGGGAAATATCATAAATGGCGGAAAAAGGAAGACGGATCAGACGACAACAGTTGCTTTTGCTTCCTTTTTTTCCTAATCCATGCAGGCCTTGCTCCCTTACTTAGCAGCCAGGGAGGGGAATTGACCAACATCTTCAATGGATGGGGATGAAACACTGTTGATTCCACCATATCCACCGCCATTACCTCTTCCACGGCCACGGCCCCTACCACGGCCACCAGGGCGATAGTAACTTTCTCCCTCAGCAGGCTTCAAGAACTCATTTATGCTTTTTGTCTGCAAGAAATTGAATGTATCAAGCCTCACAATTGAAACAGTAATTAAATTTATTGAACTCAAACCCATTCGTGGATCAATGTCTTGTCTTTAGAATATTATACAAGATGGGGTCCTACTGAAGTGTAAACTTTCACCCTCTTCATGTGAAAAAGAAAACCAATATGCAATAACTTGGCACGTAGATATGATTCCGATAGACACGCCGCTCAAGAAAATAACAGGAGTGAGGAAACCATAGTAAAATACTAAACAAGGAATGACAAAGCATTCTGAAAAAGGAACAGTAAAATACTGACACCAGCATAACTGTGTACTCAGTTGGGGAGTACAATAGTACTGAACCTGCAAAAACTTGTATACACTACATAGAGGAAAATTATAATGATGACACCAACATAACTGTATACATGATATTACAATTATGTTGGTGTTGTCAGTATGGGTGGAGGTTGACCTTCCAGTCTAAAAGAGCATTTACTCGAATTTATTTTCCGGAATTCTAAAGGTATAAAAAGAAAAGACAATTTTTCTCTGTTAGGAGGGGCTTGTGCTTGCAGGGCGAATTCCATCCAAGGCTAATAACAGGCAAAAGACCAATAGCGAAGAAGTATCGCAAGAGGGAAATGGATGGGGGCCAGCTATGCGCCCCTGTTGGATGTAGAATGGTGATGAGTTATTTAACTGATAGAGTTGGAACTGATAAAGTGCAGGCTTTTGATACGGTTGTGGAACAAAGTCTCCTTGATTGTGGTAGGCAGTGTGTGGATAACTTTTGACAAATAAAGAGTTATTGAAATGGAAGTGATTCTCAAAAAATGCATAAAGAAATGATGCTATAATACCAATACAGCCACTTTAAAAAAAGAAGCTAAAGTACCTTTTTGTTTTTTTCCACTGCTTCTTTTTTCTTATCTTTCTCAGCACCCTGCCCAGACATAAAATTTCAAGCATGATGAATATACCAGCATACAACACAATCAAGTTCCTAATAGAGCAATCAAAATATAATAGCAGCAAGCACTAAATAACTCACCAATTTGATGAAGATCTCATCATCATTCTTCTTGTTTGAGAGAAGTTGCATGGATTGAAGTTCATTGTCCAAATTAACCTTTCTTTCCTCTTGCTTTAGAGCCACCAAAGCCTTCCTCTTCTCTTCCATTACCTTCTCATACTCTTCGAGGGTCATCTCCTACAACACAAGCAGAGATGAATAATTAATAGTCCTGGATAGTGATCATAGATACACATGAATAAAAACAGCTGGAAACATGCAACTAACACTAGCAAGTTGGTATGACTTGCATGTCATTTTGATGGTGGCGGATGATTGCATTGAACTTTTTTATCGGATGTCCCCGAAGGGACGAAGAATGCATTAAACTACTTGCTTGAAAAATGCAAATAGAATTACTCAATAAGCAAAAATCATTTATGAGTTTGAAGTTCAATTTGTTTTACTGAATTTCATTTTCGAGACTTGCGGAGGATTTTAGAGTTGGTATGAGATGAAATTTTCTTTAATAAATATATATTATTTGTTGAAAAGTGTACATAAAACTTCTTCAATGGCAGTCCAGGAGTTCAACAAAAAGGATGATAATGCTGTGACATTTGCAACAGTAGAATTAGGGCATGTAAGCAAGCAAAACAAATAATGATCTTCACCAGGATAACAGTTACCTTCTCCTCAGGTTCCTTCTCTTCTGGCTCAGCAGCAGAAGAATCCTTATTGGTGTCTCCAGCATCTTCCTGTCCAGATTGTTTCTCAGCATCGACAATCTTCTCACCATCATTAACAGATTCTTCAGTCACCCTGAATTTGGATTAAAAACCAACATTAAACTACAAGAAAAAATTAATACATAGCCAACGGCAATAAAGAAACAAAAGGTTGAGATGACAGTCTCACGGTGCAATATCATCTGCAGTAGTTCCCCAATTCCCACGACCAGAGCCCTCCCGTTTAATAAACTCATTCCTAGACAACAAAACAGATCAATAAAGATACAGACATATGCACAAGAAACAAAGACAACCACAATAAGCACGACTTAGAGCTATTCAACAACCAACAAAGGGAACAGTGAAATGCACTTGCGTGGATTTCAAAAATAGCAGAATCACTTACCCACGGCCAGTTCCACTTCGTCGATCAAACACTCTCCTTGGGCGTTCCCCTTCTCCTTCTGCAGCATCCCCGTTATTGAAACCACCACGACGACCTCCATGGAACCCCCCACGAGATCCACCATATCCACCTCTCCTTTCAGAAACCTTTCCTGATTCTCCATCTTCTGGAGCACTATACCGCCCAGAGAATCCATTATTGCTGCCAAAAGCATTCCCATCATCAGTAAATTCTTGGTTAAACCCATGTCCACGCCCACGTCCGCGAGCTCCTCCACGTGGACCCCCACGGCCGCCTCCTCGCTGGCCATCAGTCCTGGCTTCCCTCACTGCTCAAAATAAATACACAAATAAGCAATGGGAAAAATTGTACTATTTATGAAAGCATCTATAGTACAGCACAGAAATTAGGTAAAGAGACTCTATACATGACCTAGAAGTTTATGAAAATACTGAACAACAATGAAGAAAAACTAAAGAGCAGCATATTCCAAAGAGCTTATTTGCCTGTTGTAGAAATATGATCACTACTGAACACAATAGCAACAACACCAATTATGACACACCAGACAGAGGCGACAATAAGGAAACACAAGAATGCTGTTTTCAATAAAAGATCTATATAAACTGTCACACAATTTCCGGCCAACCAAATACCCATATCATATGTCCATAACCGTACTTTAATTTCACAATCACAGAGGAAATTATCTCCCTGTCATTTGCACAGGATCATATTTACTAAATAACAGACAGAAAACAATTGCTTAAACAAACCTACCATTAATTCCACATATTTGTATAGCCTAAAAGCTTGATTAACTGATTTTTATAGCCTAAAAGTTTAAGCATGGAACTTAAATTAATTTCTATAGTCTAACAGTGTCACATGGGGAAGAGAAAAGCAAAAGTTCCAAGATAAATACTTCATGCTGCAAGAGAATAAACAACGAAAGAAAAGACGAAGCCAAGCATCACCTTGCAAATAGCACAAATTCTCATTTAAGGCGAAACAACTAATTTTTCTACTGGCTCAATCGTTTTCCTCACCTATCATATATTACCCAACATCTTGCAGAAAAAATGTTACAAAATGCCATATTCATTTACTATTACAACAAATGCAATAACAATAAGAACTACTACATCTCAATCCAAACTAAACTAACTGGGACACCAATATGAACTGTCTACTTAAGTTCAGCCCCTTGCTGCTGGTTTAAACTTAAAATATGAACCAATGCACAAAATTTTCTACACACTTATCTTTTTCCTCATATTGTATCTAATACCTTACACAAAACACCCAAAAAGCACAAACATGGTATATTAACATTACTTCTTCAATTATATCAATAACGACAATGAAAATAAGAACTTTACATATCAATCCAAACTAATGGGGTCAACTATAAAAAAAAAACTTCTAAACTAGTTCAGTTTCATTGGTGCCAATTTCACACAAAGTATAAACCCAAAAACACAAAGTATGAAGGAATATACAGCAATCCAAAACTCAAAATGTTCAAAAATTATTAGAAATTGATTATTACCAGCTTGAGAAGGAGGAACTGGCTTTGACGGCAACTTAGCAGCAGGCTTAGTAGGCTGAGCTTGAGCCTTCTTGGCTGGTGCAGATGCAACAGGAGCCACATGCTTTAGCTGCTGAGCAGCAATTAACAAACTTGGGTCCTCAGCATCATCATCCAAAAGGTCGAATGGGTTCACAGTAGCCATTTTTTTCACTCTTTCGAGTTACTAAACAGATATATATAAAAAGAAAGATACAAAAGAACCAATTTTTTTCAAGAAATCAAGAAACCCTATAGATTAAAATCCATATGAAGATGAATTTCTGAGAATTTTGAAGCGAAACAAATTTGCAGGTATTGTGAAAACCTAGCCAAAACGGCTGATAATTGAGGAAGTGAAGTGAACCGAATCTTAAAAACCCTAAGTGATGGTGGGGGTGGGGTGTGAGGGTGCGGGGTGGCGGTGGGCCCTGGCTGTTTTGTTTGTGTTGTTTCTTGGGCTTTATGTTTGTTTCACGTTTTCGGTATCCACATTGGAACGTGACTATTTATTCGAAAGAAAGAGCTCCCTAATTATGATGACTCCTTATTCAATAGGGCTCGAATGACTCCTTATTCAAGGATGAATAAATATTTATTACTCTACAACAACTCTTAATGATTCTTGGGCTTTATGATTTGTTGCTATTTTGGGCACTCATATATATGCAGATTAAATTAGGTATAGTTTGTTTAAGATACAATGTATTTAATCGTGATTCACATCTATTTCACTCGTTCACATTTCTCTCTATGTATTTGTATTTCAAAATATCTAGTATCAAATATATATGTAATCTAATATCAAAAGATACATGTTGACTCTCTCGCTCGCCTCTCTTCTTTCCCCAACATTTCTCTCTATATCAATATTCCAGAATATATATCTAGTATTTTAATATATTTATACATGTATTAGACTTGAGATTTAAAAAGGTGGTGTTTAACTTAAAATTTGATATAAAATTGTTAACTAGTAAGATAATATATAATTATTTTAAACTATAAAGTAGATTAGTGTTTATGATACGAATATTTGTGAAATTAAATAATTTTTGGTTTTACCATACGGTTGTGTAGACTTGGTTGGGGAGATTCCTTGTCAAATCTAAGTAAGATGCATATGCAAAATAGTATCACATTTTCCTTTAGTTATATTTTTTTTTAAATGTGATTTTTTTTATTTTTAATAAGATGATCTATACTTATATAAATACATTTAAGATTTTGAAAACGAAAATTTCAACGGACGTATTCACATGAAATGTTTAATAGTTAGATAAAAAACTATGTAAGTTTTGTCTTGTGCCTCCATGATTTGATCTCTTATCCCTTGAATTGGTGTGCGGGTAGTTAAGCGATCAAATTATACTGATTGGAAAGAAAATATATAAACTTTTGTGTGAAGGACCGAACAATATAATCCTCCTATGTCATAATTATTTTCTTTATATAACAAGCAATTCTTAAACTCATGTTCCTCCTTGATAGGATGGAAGGTATTTTACTCAGACTATAGCAAGTTTCAATAAAAAATAAATTGTGTGTCCAATTAAATAATATTTCATAAATTAGGATGGATAGATTGTTATTTACATCTCCCAATTAAAATGTATATTGAACTGTGTATAATAATTACTTATATCGTGATTGTTTTTACCTATTGTAATCACGATGGACAAAATTACTTGATATATATTTTGAAGAAAGATAGCAGATATATATTATGAAATCTATTACAGTATAATTCTTCGAAAAGGTCAATAAATAATTAGACAATAATTCAATATAATATTATAATTATTATATGAAGAAAATAATTTATACGCAATTTTATCCCTATCTTATAAATAGAGCGGTACTCAATTGAGGTAGATGGAGTCAACTATTTTCTTGTATACTCGGTGTTTTTGTGTTCTACCTACCACATGATATGACTTTTTATTTCTTCTAACATCATTTGACTTTTGCTTTTCCTTGTCAAAAGGAATAAGTGCAAAAAAAAAGTTGGTATAAAATTTTTATTTGTTCACATTGGATATTGCAGAAAGGGAAATGAAATAGTAAAAGTTGAAACTCATGCTTTAGAAGAAAAAAAATAAAATATTTTTCAAATCTTTTATCTTTGATTATAGGAAACAAGTTATTCAAAAATGAGAAAGATGAACATCCTAACAAAAATGGAGAAAACAAGTTTGATACGTGATATTTCACATTAATTGTGTCTATTTCATCCTCCAACACGCCACGCCTCACCCTCATTAACACTATCAAAAACAACAACAACATACTCACCATAATCTACAAGGAGGATTTGAAAAAGATAGGACGTATGTAAACCTTATCCGTAACTTTGTAGGGTAGAGAGTCTGTTTCCGATAGACCCTCATCTCAAAAGGATTATTAGCCTACATTATGTTTAAATATTTTTGTGATATTATTTTCTGCAGACTAACCAAACACTAGAAAATAAATAAGAAAAAGGAAATCACTTATTTTTCAGGATATTTTCCTTCATACCAAACACACCCGAAAGCTCCACTATCTAAGGTGAATGTAGGCAATACTTACAGGTTTATATGAACCCAAAATCTTTATCTAAAACCTTGTATATATATATTAAGAAATAAAAGATTGACTAAATAATTACAACAAATTAGAAAACATATACTTCTTATTACTTATTTGTATTAGAAGTATACATCCTCTAGCTAATTAATAATATCAAGAAGATGGACTAGGCAAGCAACTATGTGTAGAGAAACTATGTTCTCCTTCAAGATTTAGGTTCAATCCTTTTGCTTTGTTAGTGTAAAGCCTTTTGATATTAGACCTTTGTTCACTTAGCAACTTTGTTAGACTCCTTTTGGCATTTGCTCTAAATGGGCAATTTGATGCCAAGTATCCATCTACCAAATGTAAATATGCCTCCAAATCATGGCAACAAGCAACATCAGCATTAGGCTTCAAGAATGGTGACATTCTTGAGTCAACTCTCAGCTCAGTGCCGACATGAGCATATGCCCATGGCATACTTTTGTCGAGCACATTTAGCATCCCGCTTACAAATCCCGACTCTCTAAGCTTTTTGTCGAGTTCTTCACTCACAAACATCCCTGGAACTCTAGTTATAACATCTTGATTGTTCACGATACGTAGTACTTTAACATTTTTTGAGTTTAAACGATCTGCAAAGCTTCGATTCCCCACTCGAGGACCTCCAAATGAGAAAACAGCCACGGGTGGTGCATCTGGTGCACATGTACTCACTTCATCTGCAACTAATAAAGCCAAAGCCGCTCCAAGACTATGCCCGGTCACAGTAATGCTTAAAGACTCGCCTTTGTATTGTTCGATGAGTCTTTGCACTTCATTAACTACTGATTCAGCTAAACTAGGAACATTAACACCAGCTGTTTGAAACAAACTCAAGAATCCACATTCCACTTTAGCTTGTCCTTCACTCGACTCTGACTCTGACTCTGACTCAATCTCTGTTGTTTCTGTTGGAATTTGAACCAATAAGTCGCGGAAATTCTCCCCCCATTCTAAACAAGTTGCAGTACCCCTAAGAGCAATGACAATATCCCTCCGTCCCATACGTTTAATCTCTGATCGATCATCACAAACCGCGACATAACCAATCCAACTCGATCTTTGTGTCATCCATCCAAGATCAGGTGTTACATCATCCACCCATTTTGGCAATCCAATAGATGATGTAGCATACAAACTCTTAGTCACCTTATAAGACTTATCAGGCAACGCCACTTTTCTCGAATCACCTTCATTACAAGTTGCAGGATTCGAATGAAAACAATGATAAGCTGCCTGAATAAACTCCCCATAACGAATTAATTCACGTCGTAAATTCTCATTCAAAGGATCAATTAGGCCTAACCAATCTTTACAACCATGATATTCTTTCCATCTACTACCAAGATTGTTTCTTGGAGAGTATTCTATGTTATTAGATGATAAAAGCTTTTTTAGCTTATTTAAATGTCTTGGAGACATTTCTTCAGCAACCTTGTGTTCAGGCCAAATTCTTGACAAATTCAACCCTTCCAACAAATTTTTTCCCCTGTTTTCCTTCGACTCATTACTCCTCGATTTGCGGGGATGAATTTCACCCCGCGAATCATTATCGAGTAATTGGGATTTCCGAGATTGATTTTGCAACAGCTTTTCAAGATTTGAAAGATGTTTTTTTGTCATCTCTGTTTTTACAGTTGGTGTATATACTAAATTTGCTGAAGGGTTTAATGGGGATCCATTGCGTCTGAAGCTAGCTCTTCTCGCCTGAAAAAAATGGAGATTGGTCGCCGGAAGTGTAGCTCCGATCAGCATGGTTTTTAGTGAGAGAAAGTGAAGAAGAAAAAAAAAGTGATTTTCAGAGAGAGGGAGAAGAGAAAAAGTCAGCTCAGATGAATTTGATCCAAATTAAATCAAGTAGGATTAAAGGGCTCAAGTTAAGGTTTATATAGGAGAAATATTTAAGAGAAAAGACTAAAATGTATACCCTCTGTACTCGTCCTCTTTAGAAAATTGGGAGATAATTTACTTTTTGTATCTATTTTACCCTTACTATTAAAAGTATTATTTATCATCTAACACATTTATCAAAACATTAAATTTAATAAAGTCAAAGGATAAAGTAGTAAAATTACTCATATTATTTGTATCAAGTCAATAGTGGACAATAATTGTTGGACAAAAGGAGTATATTATTATTTTTTCTCTGGGTGGGCACCGAGTAAACCCCGCTTATGTACATTATGTTGTTGTTTTTTGGGAAATCACCGAGTAAACCCCGCTTATGTACATTATGTTGTTGTTTTTTGGAAAATCGTAATCGCTATCTTTTGAATAAAGGACACAATGTAAACTCACTTTTATATATTACAATTTTTTGTTTTTGTTTTTCTTTCTTCTAAAAATTTACAATCACTATCCTTCATGTAAAGGCGTAAATCGCACGGGGTAAATCTGCTTTTATACATTATTATTTTTTATTCGAAATTTGCAGTTCTTATCCTTCAAGTGAAGCACACCGAATAAACTTGATTCAGTTTTTCTTTTTTGTTGGAGATCTATGGCGGTTATTCTTCGGGTGCACACTGAGTAAATCTTCTCCCCGTGCAATAACTTGCAAACACATATAGGAGATGTAAGCATGACATGTGCGACGAACTCGATTAAGAAAGAGATCAAATCGAAACATCCCCTAACATCCCTTTTTGAGATACCACAATTGCTAGACCAAACTCAACCGATTGAGAAAGGATCGAATACAAATTAACCCCTAATTATATTTGAATACACTTGCTACACCAATTCAGTCATCGCGTTTTGTTTTTATGTACCATACAAAATTAGTTGGGATTATGGAAAAGAGAGGGTATTTATTGGAATAGAGTTCATTAATTGACTTTTGATTTTAAAAAAAACTTGAATTTTATATCCAGAAAAGTCTTCTTACTCGGTCCCATTGAATGGCCAAATATTTAATGGTGGTACATCGGAAAAGACTAAATAGATTATTTAAAATAATTATTCACATCACATATTTTTACTAAAATTACATTAATATACTATAATTTAGTAGTATTTAATAAGATGAAAATATATATTAATTAGTCCTAGTTAAGTGTTAAGTTGATACTTATATACTATAATTTAGTATTTAATAAGATGAAAATATATATTAAGTAGTCCAAGTTAAGTGTTAAGTTGATACTTATTAATAAATCAAATATATTAATTGCACATACTTAATTATATTAAAGATATGCAAAATTAAATATACATATAATAACTAACATTTAGCGTTTATACACCACATAATTTTTCGATAAAAATGTGTGCATCAGACCGCCCTTCGCCTTACGCGGCTCCGCCCATGACTATCATCTAAGTGAATATGGTACACAGCTAGCTAGAGAGACAAACAAACATACCAACTTCCTCACGAAAGTCACATACATGACGAAGATCAACTAGTATGATAAGGTGCGAACACGAATCATAAGTTGTTTTTGTGCAGATTTAAGCAATGAGGCCTACGAGAGATTTTATTATTTTTATTTAGTATATATCTATATAGATATATTTAAACTATATAGGTATAAAAAGTTTATATACTTATATATAACTTTGAATTTTTTTGCTATAAACTGTAATTATAATTACTTATATATTTTAAAGTGTTCCTTTTTAGATTCAACTAAAATGGTCAAATGTGCCCCTTCAACGTTTCAAATTCAATACTTTATACATTTTTTAAAACTTTTAATTCATACATCATGTTTTATGTTTTTAAATTTCCACCGTGTGGTTGAAAATCTTATTTTATGTTGTCAACTAAATTTGTCGACATGGTTGTTCACAACTACTATGCTATAAGTACATATATCAAAATTTAACATGTAAATTTAATTGTGTAATTAAATACATCAATAATGGTAAAAATATATGTTAAAGAAGCAGATGGTTGAAACGTTAAATTGATAACAGCAATCAATAACAAATTTAGTGTAATTTCATAAGTGAGACATGAGAGAATAATAAATACATAATTTTATTCCTCGGATCAAATAAAATATATGAAATGAGCAATCAACTAGATTGATTACATTTAGTAGAATGATGCTAATATAATATATTTCCTAACACTTCAAAATAGAAGAGTGCGAGATAAATTGGAATGGAGAAAGTAATACATCAAACATATAGATATTAAGAAAAAAAGGTTTCATCATTATGCACATGCAGTGGGAACTATTAAATTGGGATTCACGTTGAAAGTTTCACGTTGAGCAGGGGTGAGGGTGGGGAGGAAGACAACTTTATACCTATGAGATGAACTCGAGACCCACAATCCTTATCGGTCAAGTTGTCTTTCTTATTGTAATGTTAGATCTTTCAAAATAATCCCGAAAAGTATGATTTTTATTTTTTTTTGAAAATAAGAAAATCAACGAATTATTTTTAATTAAAAAAAATACTACTAATAATGTCCAAAATTTACTAATTAGTGGTCGTTTATTTAACTTTTCTTTTCTTAGAATAAAGTTTGAAATTGACTCTTTCCAAAATTAACCTACTTTTATTTGAATTGTATATTCCAAAGAAAAAAAAAACTTATGAATTCAACATTGGAAAAGAATGAATTAAAGATATTTTTATACTACTTACTAGTTTTTCTTCTTACATAGTCGTCCACTTGAAAATTTGTAGATTCAAAAAAAATTATCTTCAAGTTTTTTTTTTTAATTTAAAATAAGTCTAATATATCATCATTTTTTTTGTTTTTGAAAAATAGGAAAACCGATTCTATAGACAAACGACTCCTTATTTTCTATGAAGAAGAAGGAAAAAATTCGAGTATTATTTTCTCCGAAAATAAAATAGAGATTTTTCTAACTAATTAAATAATTTATTATATATATGTGTTTTTTTTTTCCAACTCATTTATCATATATTCTCCTAGTACTTTAAGTTGACGAATACCATTTATCACAATTGCAATGTCAAAAACAATAACTTAGGAGAAAATATAATTTAGTTTTAGTCATAGAAGCATTTAATAAAGTAAAACGTTGAATTGAATTTTGAAAAAAAAAAAAGAAGAATAAAATTCTTCCAGTATAATTACCAACAGAAAGGGGCATCACAATTTTACTAATTTCTGTATATCGATTGACAATTTTAAATAAATCACAATTCACGTCGTCTGAATAGTAATTTCATACTAATAAAAACGGATGGTTGAAGACAAATAACTACTAGTTTGATATATTTAATTTATGGTAAAAACAATAGGTACACTATAAAGTCACGTAAAAGATATCGAAGGAATTTTTAACATATAAAAGATAACTATAATTAAGTAACTTATCATCATAAATGAAATTAATTTCTTGAAAAATAAGACAAGGGATCTACTACATAATGTAAAAATATAACGATTGAATAGAGATTTTTACTGTGCATAATTAATTGATTTTAGAGTTGGGAGAAATTGATCTATGTAAAAACAAGTAATTATGTTTTTTTTTGTTCTTGATGTCCGATATCTGTTTACAAGTCAGGCTAACTTAGATTTGTATTGGAAAATCGCACTTTGAGATCAAGGAACTGTTCCCTATCAAAGACTATCGATTTTATAATATCCAGAGTTTGAATCGAGACCTAATTTGATTAAGAATGAAACATTGCTTATCATTCCATCGCAACTTTTACAAACAATTCTATTGAATAAGTATTAACTAATTAAAAATTTAAAATAAATAAATAATAATAACAAGTGACATTATCTGCCTATGAATTCTTCAAACTTCATCATCTTACTGGTTATTACCAACCCAATATAGTCCTACACCTAACTGTCTAGTTCTTTATTATTTTTTATTTTTTTTTAAATAGGGTATCCGATACGTATCTGTTTCAATAAAATTGATTCAAATTCAGAATTTTGAAGGGATGGGATAAAGCACTTTTGTCAAAGATGACTTTGTTTTTCTGAATTCAGACCCAAAACTTCTGATTAATTAAGAATATATATAGAAATGATTTTGATCACTCGAATTTGAGATTCCTATAGTTAATGACCTCCGAAGTTTGATTTATGATACCGACCAATACAATATCAACCTCCTCTTTAAGGTTGATGTTTTGATCAGTATTTACTCAAAGTCAAAGATGAACTTTGGTTGACTACCTTAAAGCCTATTTGGATTTGCTAAATAATGAGTTGAAAACTAAAAAACTCTAAGATTAAACCAGAAAACAAAAATCATGAACTAGCGGTTAAATAGTTAATTAGAATTCCAACTAGCTATACAAGCTATAAGTTACATCTATGGTTGTTAGAGATAAGATTTTTAAAGTCTTTGTACAAATTGGAGTTATTGAAGTTGATTCCAATTCCATAGATTTATTAATTAATTATACATTAGTCCATACATTACTGAAATTGATTCCATAGAATATTTTAAATTCATCTTATAAATTAAAGAATGTCTATATATATGACAAATGGTTGTTAATTCAAGACTTGAGTGTCACCTCTCACACGGTTACAAAGAAATTTAAACAATTTTTGCCGTACATGGCAGTTGGCTAAAATGGTTTAAGTCAAAATTAAATAAAGATTTATATCCTATTTAAAAAATGTATTTTATTTTTTAATATTTTTCACTTGACATCTGATATCCAGATGCATTGAAAAGTCCTATTAATTCGAATTCACGTCGTATAAGACCAATTAAGGAATTTGCACTTTCTTATTAGGCTTGAACTTGAAATTATTACTGATTAAAGCATGGATGAATATCATTTGTCCAACCACAATCCAGATCGATTTTGTGTTTTCCATTCTCACACTACCATACTACAATTTTGACCCATAATACTATATCAAGCTTTGTGTCCCACATGTTAACCTGAACCCTAGCAAAACCAAAGGACAATATATTTCCTTGTCAATGAAGAAATTAAAGAAAAAAAAGACCATAGTACATGAAGGGTACCTATGTAAGACTTGTGTGTATAGATATTGTTTGTGTTATCACACCTAAGACCCATACTAAAATAGTCTTCGTTTTAGAATTTGCAAATTCAAAATTTTAAGTATTTTTTTTTTAATTAAAAGAAAGTGTGCATCTGAATTTAATTATAAAAACTTTTCAATTTTCTTAAAATAGATTAAAACTCATTTTTTGCAAACATGAAAACAAACCCTACCTAAAGTATTGAAAGTACTCTTGCTTAGTATGATTTATCTCTTTGGTATGATTTTATGCGTAGTAGCGTAGCTACATATAATGAAGGATGATCAGTTTTGTCAAATTTTTTACTGTATATATGAAAAAGAGATTACTTGAAGCATATAGGTTACAAATTACTTTTTTGTAGGTATATATTAATTCTTGAACCTCCAAAGCAAAAATTTTGACTGTAGAATTTACCCTATAGGCAACGTAAACATAACAATTGCGAATTCTCTTGTCATCGATCGAAAAGAGTATTGAAAGTTCTTGGTCTTTACTTCTCGATGCTCATTCAATTGAACCAGCTGTAACATCTTAATTAAGTTTCTAACTACTCTATCAACTACTAGCCACTAAATTTTCATGGAGACTTTAAGTCAATGTGTAAATAAAATAAATTAACTAGCTACATAGTTTTCCTAGCTAATTTTAGCTATAAGTCTTGTCGAAATATATAGAAATTAGAATCCCATGTGAGATGTTTGAAGGGTAGATAGATCTCTATTAGTTTCACCAAACTAGTCGATAAAGATTTTAGTTATATTAGCACAAAAGACGTTTATGGTGGGGTGATAAGTAATTGAAATATTTTAATGTAAATTTTAATTTACGAGATTTATGAGACATTTATCCCTGCAAAAGCTGATTTCTTTGTATCATGTGATTTGATTACTAGTCGATAGGAATTATCACAAAACACCTAGATGTGTCATATTTTTGTATGTCTAACCTAGTCTACGTTTATTTCCCACAAGGAACGTTAGAAAAAAAAATGATTTTTCTAAATTTCCAATAAGTTTTATCGTGAACTTCAGCTATATATGATTAAAGTTTAGTTGGTTATTTTGTCTTGAATTAAGTTATTTTTATTTGAATTTCAATCGGTGCATGAAATTCAAACATAAATGATTTAAGTCAAGCAAATTTAACTAAACTTCAGTCATATGAAACTTAAAACATTGTCTATCAGAAAGTTGTCTCGAAGTGGGCACACATGCAATTTTTTTTAAAAAAAAAATTGCCACAAGTTAATTAACTGATGACGTCAAAATCGGATATCCATACACTTCACCTCTTTATGCGTATTACTCAATTCAATATTTTCAAACCATCTCCATTCTTAATCACGAGTCTCAAGTTAAAACCAAATAGAAAATGTTTTTCACCCTCAATATACAACTTTTCAACATGAATCTAAATTACTCAGACCTCAAAATAAACACCGAAAAGTTTTCTCTATGTAACTTGTATTGTCAAAGGTTTGTTGGGCAAAAAATAAATGAGTAAACAAAATTTAGGAAGGTTTCGTGGATGTTGCTGAGTGATAAAAATTAAATGCGTCAAATACGATGAATTTTATGAATTTAAAACCTACAATGATCAATTTAGAATATCCAACAAATTAAATTGAACAATTTTTTTTAATGAAAATATACCATATATATATATCTTACATCATTATTTTTTCGTAATCAATTACCAAAGAATGACATATATGTTATATATGGAAAAAAGGAAAGTAAGAATTATTCTCAAAAATCTTAGTCTTTACTCGGTTCATGAGCTGTAGGGTTCAACAAACTATATATAGACAATTATTAATTTTTTTCATTTTTTCTAAAACAAATATTTCAAGATATCAATGTCAATATGTCATCCTTTCATTTTCCCACTATACTAAAGTCAGTCATTCAAATTTCAAATATGCATGTCCTGGTAGTATTATGTAACATCAAGTTGTAGAGTTTCATCCAATCAAAGAATTCTAGAGTAGTATGGAAGGATGTGCGAGTTGCCACTCTAACAAGTTTTGTTGCTGCGGAGAAAAATTAAACGATGAATAAATACTTTGAGATAATTGTTAGTTGTTTCATTTTCTTATCTGAACTATCACTAATTGTGTATTAATATACTTTGTAATTGATAGTATAGGTAGGAAATTATAGAGGAACAATTGATGATTGACCTAATTAGTTTCGAGGTGTATTTTAAATATTGATGGTGATAATTCAAACAAGAAAAAAAAACAATGGATAATTGAGGTGAAACCGTAAAAAAATGATACAGTAATATATTTAATTGTGATTTTGACTATTAATTCATACTTTAAATAAATTTACTACTAACCAAATAGTTCCATTTGCCAAACCTTCTCCAAACCTGATATAAGATCATAGGTTACCAACCACCACCACAACATATACACTAAACTTTGATAAGTGGGGTTTAAGGAGGGTGGTGTATACTTAACCTTACTCTACTTATGAAGATAGAAAAGTTATTTATCATAAACCTTCGACTTAAATAAAGTATATCAAAAACTAGTATGATATCTACTAAAAAACACTGCATTTAGCTGCAAACTTCGTTGTTGGTCCGTTGCTATTTTACTAGTAGCTAATAATTCGTCGCTAAGTAGGATTAGCGACATATTTTGCTGCTTAGCTACAAAATTTGTTCGTCGCTAAATCCAGTTTTCTTAAGTATAGGTTAACAACATCTACAAAACTTGCTAGGAGATGGAAGTAATTTAGTGAAAAATAAAGACAAAATACATTGATAGACACTTTAATTTGGTCTTCCATTGATAGTAATTAAACATCTAACCTTCAAATGACCATCTAAACACCTTATCTTGGTTTAAATTTGCCTCATAAATATGTGAGTTGCACTCATCAATTACATGGAAAAATAACATTTTGTTTTTTTGGGATATATTAAAAGAAAAGGGCACCACATAAAATGAAACGTAAAAAATATATTATTTCTTTATTAAAAAGAAATAGGATATAATTAATAGTATAAACAGAAGAAGGGAAATACGCCAAAAAATAAATAAATTATTTTCTCGAAGTCAGTCTTGTTTGTGAACAAACATCAATCATCAATTGGTATTTCGAATTGGATATCAGATTTAGTATTATGAATTTTAGGATATCTATGCTTTATATCCAGTCCTACTTATATTATGTAAAATATATATGCCCAATCCTAATTAAGAAGAACAATTTTCAAAGGCCAATAAATTACTGTTCTATGGCTCTACTTATTATAATTTGTGATATTAAGTCTAATATGAAATTATACGATATGGCGCGACAGAGTGGCCTCGATCCATGTTAATTAACAATAGAAAGTTATATAATTTAAGGAGCAAACTATTTTGTTAATGACATGGTATGCATACCTTAATTAAAGGTTCAAAAGTCAAAATTTGAAAATCCTAAATCCAAACTGAACTTAAAAA
The DNA here is from genome assembly GCF_000226075.1 of Solanum tuberosum. NCBI lineage: Eukaryota > Viridiplantae > Streptophyta > Magnoliopsida > Solanales > Solanaceae > Solanum > Solanum tuberosum. Next base: position 1,596 of record NW_006239325.1, on the reverse strand, counting down.
AACTAATCCGCAATTATTTGAATTGTGATTTCTTCAGTCCATAAACCAAAATTATAATACTTTAATCTCCTCAAACCTCACGTATCAGACTATACTAATATGTACCCCACCTATCGAACTATACTATAGTCTATAGTATATATATGTTGTTGCATATATAGTTTAGAATTTATAGATAGCACGAAAGAGGATGTGAAAGAATCTATACACACCCAACAAGGCAACAACATGTAAACCAGAAGTACCACTTAAACTGAAAGTCTGAAACATAGTCAATGGATGGAGGGATTATCAAAATAAACTTAGTTTTAGCTCCTAAACATTATAAAGACAGATCGATGCACAAAACATCTCGCGTTCACGTAAGATTTAGACAGATCGATGCACAAAATTATCATACTTTAATCTCCTCAAACCTCACGTGTCAGACTATACTAATATGTATCCCACCTATCGAACTATACTATAGTCTGAAATTAGTGGAAAATCATAAAGTTAGAAAGAAAAGTCATGGAAATGGTCTTAAAGGTTGAAAAAAGAGTAGAGAAATAAACAAAAGAAGGCCATAAATACTGGCCTTGCCTTTTCTCTCTTATAAAATTAAAAACTCTATATTTAAAAGAAAATTAGGATAAAATAAAGGTGGAATGATTTGGAAAGCCCTTATATTTAACTTCGTTTGTAAGTTAAATCCTTATACTCATGATTTTACCCACTGAACCCTTAAACTTATCAAAACATAATATTTTAAACATCTTTCTCATTGGATGTGTATGTGTATAATACACTCATTTTATACATGGAATTCCATGTAAACCTGAAGTACCACTTAAACTGAAAGTCTGAAACATAGTCAATGGATGGAGGGATTACCAAAATAAACTAATTAGTTTTAGCTCCTAAACACTATAAAGACAGATCGATGCACAAAACATCTCGCGTTCACGTAAGATTTAGAGAAGGTCCGCATAACCTAATGCATTAGTCACTGCAATCAAAACTCAAACTCGTAATCTATAAGTCAGAGATAACTCTATCATTGCTCCAAGATTTCATAATGATGATTTGATGGTAAAATTTCACAATAATCACTATTAGGTAAAATACAAAGGGACAAAGGAAAGAAGAAACAAAACATTTTATTCTTTGTATTATTCTATAAAGTAATGACGGAAATATTTGGGTATATATAGGGAAAATTAGCAAACTAGTCATAATTTCTAACATAATTATTAAAAACATCTACACTTTAAAATAATTATTGAAAATGTCAATATGTCAATATTTTAGCAAATATAATGTATCCTAATATAATCAATTTACTTTCCTTTTATTTATCAAATCAGTCCCACATTGGACTCATTTTTACTCCATTACCCACTTTCACCTTTTTCTAGGTTTTTACTCCAATTCCTCCTTTCCCTTTCTTTCTCTTTTCATAGGTAACGTTTTTTTTTCAATTATTTTCAAAAATTCGTAAAAATCTCCCAAAAGATATTCACAACAATCCATTGATTTAGGTTTGTATTTTTTTAAAATGTATTTTATCAATTTGCATCTGTTTAAAACTTTCAATGTGTTTGCTTATATAATTGC
>NW_006239324.1:515736-532697 GCF_000226075.1 Solanum tuberosum | reverse complement strand
TTTATTTTTTTAATTTTTGGAAGATAAGTCAAAAGCTTTTGTTCTCCTTTTCCCTTTTTGGTTTTGTACGTGTAGTATGTTTTGGATAGGAGTAGGAGTGGGGTAGGTTTGTTAGATTATTTAGGTTATTTTTTATTTTAATTTTAGTTTTACTCTACTTTTAAAAGAATAATAACTAACTACAAATAATAAATTATAATAACATATAAACTAATTATTTAAAATTAATAAAAATCTAAGAAAAAGTCAACTAGCTATATATATAAAAAAAAACAATTAAATAATACTAGCTTATTTATAAAAACTTAATTTCAAATATAGATTTTTTGTAATCTTCCATTTCTTTTTAAACAATTGACAATAAAACTTACCTTAAAAAGTGATTCTATTTTGTTGTTTTCAAATCTTTTAAAATAAACTTAATAAAAATAAGAGAAAAGTCAAAATGTTTAATTTATATTTATAAAAATATTTCAGCTCTAAGAATGGTGTAAAATTTTAAGTTCGGTCAAAAAATACGTGTCTACAGTAACCAAGGTTGGAACAGTGGTGAAGGTTGGAGAGACCGTGATAGAGAGTGGAGGGATCGCAACCATACTTGGAAGGAAAGAAATGGGGAGAAGGATATGTATGTTCCTCCCCACGAGCATCAAAAGCCTAAAGATTATGAGGGTGGCCGTTTTGAGGATATACTTTCTCGTATTCTCAACAAGGTTGAAGGGTCCGATAAAATTTTGAAAGAAATGAAGGAGGATGTATCGATCCTTAGCCAGACGGTTACTTCTCATTCCGTCTCTATCAAGCAGTTGGAGACCCAAATGGGTCAAATTTCATCTCATTTAAACCCGAGACAACATTGGGGGTTGCCTAGTGACACTATGGCCAACCCCAAGAATAAGGTTTGAGGGAGGACTTGCGTCGTGTCACGATGTTAACTAAGGCGTTTCTTGGGAGGCAACCCAAGTTTTATTTGCTTTCTTTTTGAAATAATTGTATGTTGATTGTGCAAGTTAAACAGTGGAATGTGTTTGAAAAGTGCAGATTGGCGAGCAAAATGTCCAGTAGGCGAGCCCGACTTGGACCACCGTTGGACTCAAGTAATTTTGATATTAGAGTCTGTAAAACTCGGCCAGCCGAGGAGCAAATCGGTTGGTTGCCGAACGAGTCGGCGATCACGACATTGTCCGCCATTTGGACCCCCACATTAACTGGAGCTCCCGTAATACTTGGCGAGGTAAGTGCCCACTTGGCGTGTCCCCGAGTGGGTCGGCGAGCAAAACTAATGTCGCCGAATGGGCGAGAACTAGACGGTTTTAAAGGCCAAAGGTTTAAACTTTCAAACTCTTTCACATTCCCTCACTTTTTAACTTCCCAAACGCACACCCGCACTATAATTTCTTATATTTTCATGTTTTTACTACTTTTTAGTCGTTAATTTTCTTTTCGGTGTTCGATTCTTTGCCGCCTAGATTTTCAACTCGTATATTAGGCATAAAAGGTTGGTTTTCCGAAACTCAAACTTATATTTAGGGATTAATCTCTTTTACAATTGTTTTTATCTTACTGATGTGTGTTGGGCCTCTCTGAATCCATATTGTGTGCTTATTTGCCAAATTTAATTTGAATATCTTGCCTAAAGTGATTAATTGTTGATTTCCTGAGTTTCATGCCTTAAAATTGAGCAAAATCGTTGGGTTGTGTGTAATTAATGTTGGGTCTTGTCGGGTGAAGTATGGGTAACCCACATTTGTGCCAAATGATGTGTTTTGCCCACTGATGGAGCGGTTGACGTCAGTCCTAAGGGCTAAAGTCGTCAAATGGCCAAATTTGGCCAAACCAGAAGAAGTGTGAGTATCCCGGGGGCATGGGTGTTATGCGTTTGAGTTCAATTGAATAAGTGCATGCTTTGATTTTTTTTCTGGGGCTGCGGGGTTGAAAGTAGGCACGCTGGCCAGTTTGGCGAGCTGGGTCAAGATCGCCAAACCACTCGGCGGTTCACCGAATCCCCCTAGATCGCCTTTCATTTCGAGCATTTGTTAAGTTTGGGTTCTGTAACTTTCGGTGAGAACCTTGAGTTCGCTGAGTGCACTCGTCGACTAGCCGAAAGTCTTCTTTGATCGCCCTTTCTGCGTCCCTAACCCTTAAAATGCACTGTAACTTTCGGCAGGCTAGTCTTTGCTCGTTGAAAGGCCCCTCCCATCGCCGACATGCCAAATTTTCTGGTAAATTTTGAGCCAATCCTTTCGGCAAGCCCGATCTGTCTCGCCAAAGAGTTTCGGCGAGTCTGTCTGCAACTGTGTGTCTACAATTTTTCTTAAACTGTACCTAACTGTCTACGATGTGTTTGCAAATATGGCCAGACCAAAAGTGGCAGGAAGAGATATGCCACCCCACAAGAGGGCAAAGGAAATGACAATCAATGAGGATGCAGTTGTGTCCAGGTCAAAAGCGACAAAACATCCCACCACAAGTGGGAAGGGCAAAGGAAAGGGCAAAGCACATGCACCTGCGTCACCAGAGTCCAGCTCCGACAGTGACGGGATCTATACCACTTACCTCACAATTTCTGAGAGTGAGGGTAAGCACCAGGATCCTCGGGCTACCACTTCTGTGCCTGAGGATAATGAGTTACTATCAACCTAGAGGGCTAAGCTCCGTTCCAAGAGGCTGAATGATCCATCTAGGATGATGGATACCCAGGCCACCACTAATCCACCTGCTCCAGCACAGGTTGGTCTTCCAGCACCAGCTACACAAGGTCCTCCCCCCAGTCTAAGAACAAACTAAAGACTGAGGGGCTGAGGACCATTATTGAAGAGAAGAGATTGTCTACTGACGGGGTCATAGACAGATATCCAGAGATCATGAGCTGCCTAAGGTCTCACAAGTTCCAGTTATTCACCTGACCCCGTGTCCGTTATGTTCCACACTGGGTCCGTGAATTCTACTCCACTTACGGAGCCCTAGTGCCACAAGGGAAGAAGCAGGCCGCCAAGTTCAAGTCGGTCGACTATGTGGTTGTCAGGGGTAAACGGCTGAAATGTGATAATGACGCTATCAATGCAGTCCTGGGGGTTTCAACGCGAATTGAGAGTGATTGCCAATATAAGATCAGAACAAAGACGTTAGAAGACATGAAGAAGTGGTTTTCTCCTCTGCTATCAGACGGTACTCCCAAGTGACTCGAGGTTGGAGCACCTATTGAGAAGAAGGACCTAAATATAGCAGCAAGGTTCTAGTTTGGCTTCATCAGTAGTACCATCATGCCATCCCATAATGAATCGATTCCCTGCCACACCAAAGCAGCATGTCTTGGTTGCATCATTGATGGGACAAGGCTGAACCTGAGGATGACTATTGCACATGAGATGGTCATGAGGGCCAGGCAGCGACAAATATTCCTCCCCTTTCCAGTGTTGATCACCGAGCTGTGCAGGTAAGCTCGGGTGCCTAGAGATGAGAAAAAGGATGTGTAAGTGACTCCCACATCCTGTACCAACATCCGGAGGATTGAGGCGAATTATTTGAAGGATGAAGCAGAAAAGAAGAAGGCAACCCAGAGGGACTGTTCCCCGGTTGTTGATACTCAGACAATACCTGCAGAGGTAGTATTGCCTACTTCATCCCCTGGGCCTTCAGGAACTTCCAGTGTTGTCCCTTATGTTACTCCAAGTTCCTCTCCAGCCCCCTTGTCTCCTAGGTCCACTGCTGCTACTGTTGGCTGGCCCCCGCTCACCCAGGAGGCATTACTAAGGATGGGGCAGCTAGCCCATTCTGCTGATCGACACGCCGCCATACTTGAGGTGACCATTCCTAGCATGATCTAGAGGGCCCTTGTCGACGTTGTGACACCCCTTAGTATGACTATTGATGCCCTTGCGGCACGTATAGCGGTGTGTGAGCAAGGCCAAAGGGCCACTGATGAGGTGACGGCTCTGAAGGCCGCTATTGCTGACCTGAGGAGAGATGTGGACCAACTGAGGTCCACCGACATGTCTATGATTTTTGGGACAGTAGAGATCTGTGATGTGCCAGTTGATCCAGATGTACCTCCAGCTACCACCGAAGATGAGGTCCACACTGAGGAGGTAGTTGCTGCTGAGTCTGAGGCTGAGACCAATGAGAAGCAGTTGTGTGTTTATGAAGAGGCTTCTTATGAGGGACTTAAAGAGATTGAGAAGTCAATGGTCGAGTCAGCTATGCAGATCTCTTTGGTCAAGACTCCCTTGGCTGACCCTAGTGGTGCTAGTGTTGTTGATGCTACATCGAGCAGTGATGCCCAACAGATGGAGTGACTTGGTAGACAGGACCCCTCTTTACCTCCCTCTCTGTCATTTCATTGACTTTTAGTATTTTTATTGCATTTAAGGAAAAATTGCTTTTCATTTGTGGTGGGTTGAGGTATTTCCATACCTACCTCTTGTGTTGTTATTTTTTTGTTTATATAATGGGATTTTGTGCTGTAAATATGTTTTGGCACTGTTTTGTGGATGTTTGAGCTTGTGGCTCCTTATTTTAATTGCAAATGGTATTTGGTTCCTTCTGAAAAAAATTTGCCATCTCTTGATTTTATTTAATTGTGGTTGTTTTTGTGAAAATTTGAGTATCGGTCATGATCAATACTGATGACGTGAATAGTTCTCTTAATCGAACAAAAATGAATGTGCGGCTACGATGAGGCCAAATGAAGTTGCATAGGCAATATGTTAATTCATTGCATCTCGTTGTGACTAGCCAATTATCGAATTGAGTCTCTTGTGATGAACATTGCACACTAGCGAAAGTGTGGAGTCTTGTTTGATTTTGGTGCCAATGCCTTGTGTGATGAGCTTACCATGAACCATGTGTGATGACACCTAAAATTTTCCCCGTTGGTCCGGTTGACTAAGTGATGCAACTTCTTGAAATGATCTTAGGCAACAATTTTGAAGAGTGTAACAATTTGAAGTAATACCTCTTTCGTGGCAAACCTTGTGAGTGTGTGAACCCTGCTTGAACCCTATCCCTTTTCTTGGAAGAAACTTGATGCAAATGAGACCTCTCTTTAGCCCTTCACCCATAATCCTTATGAATTGAGGTTTATTTGAATAGTCAACTTAGGCCAAAGGCCTAAGTTAGGGGTGTGGTGAAAAGAGAAGGTATATCAAGAAGTGTGAAGAAACCCCCCTTTACCTATGGTTTAGACAAAGATGGAACCCCTCCATATAAAAAAAAGAGAGAAAAGGAAAAGAAGAAGGAAAAAGAAAAAGAACGAAAAAGTTGTGGAAATGCAAAAGAAATGGGGTGTCCGGTATTCCATGGAAAGTGAATAATGGGGTGAATTTTAAGCATAAATGAGAATGTTGAAGAAAAGGAAATAAAGTTATGTTCATACCATATTTCATGAGGATAACATCCACTGAGCCTAAATGACCATACCTTTACACTCCGCCCCGTTACAAGCCTTGAAAATACCTTTTTGATCTTGAGTGAACTTAAACAAATGTTGGCTGGAAAATAAGGGCAAACCTATGGGTGAAGTCATGAATGTGTTCATCTTTTTGAGTGTGAGAGTTGTATGTGATTTCGGAGCTGTAAATTATTGAACAATTGTGTGTGAATATGGAATCATTCTTTAATTTGTGTGAGGGAATTTGAGTACCTTTGTTGAGTTTGAACTTGCATTTGAAGTAAGTATTGTGAACTTGAGAATCTTTGATTATGGTGAGTCACAACTTGAATCTGTGAGTGCACAATTGATCCTTGCATGAGTAAGTTGAGTCTTGTTGTGTGCATTCATGATTGAGTCTTGTGTAACATTGTTTGAGACATCATTTTTGAACTGCTGAACTTGAGTTTTACTTGAGGACAAGCAAAAGTTTAAGTTAGGGGTGTTGATGAGTCCAAGATTTGGACTCATTTAGGGTCTTTATTTGTATAGGTTTAGTGTCCTCAAATGCTTATTTTGTGCCAATAACTGAAGTAAATTCCTTGATTTTCAGGATTATGGATTGAGGAGAAAAGCAAGGACACTAAGTTGCAAAAAGGAACAAAAGAAGCTGAAAGAATGAAGAAAATATAGCTTGGTGATCGCCAAGTCCATTTGGCGAGTTGCCGTATGGCCACTTGACCGCCTAAAGTTCCAATGTGCCAAGCCCTGAAGGAAAGAACCAAGTTGGCGAGAGCAAGGAGTAGTCGGCGGATCGCCAAGTGGTTCCGCGATGCAGTGTTGGATCGCCCAAAGTTACAGACCTTGAGGATGCTGAAGACCAAGGCAGAAGCACGATGGAATTGACCAAAGAGCGGATCGCTGAGTGGATCGGCAATCCTGATTTACTACGCCGAATGGCTCTTCGCAGCACATTTTTGGCAACTATAAATAAATTTTTGTACATTTAGTTTAGTATAAAATCTTTAATTTTTACATCAAATTTTTATAATTTTGTAGAGTTTTGAACTGTGAGACAAGTTTTCCTTAGCTTTGAAGAATTGAGGTTTTTCACTTTTGAGAAATTGGAAGTGGATCTTTGAGATTTTTCAATTTGGACCTTTGTAAAGATGAAATTAATCTTACCTAGTTGATGGAAACTCAGTTTGGTAACGATTTTTATCTTTTTATGTTGTCTAGCTAAAACCTCAATTCTTGGGGTGTGATTATATGATTATGGGCTGATTTAGTTTATGGGTATTGCTAATTGTTAGTTTAAATGTTGTTTAGAAGTGATTTCAATCATTAATTGTGGTTTAATTTAAGAATTGTAGTTGCAAATGCAGTTCTACCCTTGTGTTTTGTGCCTCCTCTATAGTCTAACTTAATCACTACTATCTATCTATTTTCTAATAGTTGCAATTGCTCATTTGTCTAGATTAGCCTATAATCAAATTACATCCCAATAACCCATCTCATTATTGTTATTTTTGTGTTATTTGTTGCTGCTGTAGTTGATAATTAAAACCAAAACCCCTTTTTAATTTGACATTCGTGTCATCTCCTAATTTGAATTGTGTTTTTGTTCAATAATGTCTATTCCTATGGCTGATTTGAACATGTTCTCACTTAGCTATTGAATCTTAAACATGTACCACTCCCTGTGGGATTCGACCCCAACTCATTTAGTTGGGTTATAAACTGACTAACGATCGTTGACGCTTAGAACTGAATTAAGTGCCTTTGGTAGCGTTATTCAATAAAGCGCAACATATAAAGCTAAAAAGCTCAGTTGTCCCAATGTTTGGCTTTGATCAACCATCTATACTAAAATTAAGAAAGATACATCAACCAATTAAATTATACATACAAAAATAAATTTACAACACAAGATATATAAATTATGCATCTGCTTTGAGTCTACTCAATTATACTAATCTACTCTACTTTGGTGACTACTCAATTTAAAGCCTAAAAAATTTGTGAAGATGTCTTAATTCAAAACTTGCTAAATATATAATTATACATTCACTATAATATAACAATTATATATCTTAATAAATAATATGACAAAGTTGTATGCAAAATGTTTTTATTTTAAAAGATTATTTTAAGAAATGTATTTGAAAAGCCAAAAAATTAATTAAGAAATATTTGTTGGAGAATTGGTAAACTTGGCAGTGTAGTGTATGCCATTGTTTTACACCCTTCTTGCCACTTGTCCTCTTCTTGACACTTGTCTTACAATGGCCTTTTGCATGAAAACCAAAAGACAAGTGTCTGTGATTGAGTTTCTTATTGGCCTATAAATAGGCATCTTGCATTTATGAAATAAAAAATGCAGTAATACTCCCTTACGTTTTGCCCCTTTCTCTCTTTAAATTTTCTCCGTTTAAGTTAATTAATATTTTTGGCATTGTTATGTTATTTTCCCACTAATAACTTGTTGATGTTAATTCATTTGCTGATTTCTCTATCCTCTATTTAAGATAGGGAAGACTTGTTTAATTTTGGGGAAATATTTCACATCGTTGAAATAGTTTCTTAATTAGGACAGTGCCCAACACGAGTCAAGTATTAATTTTCTACAATAATATTATTACTAGTCTCTAGACACGTGCGTTTCATGTATTTTCCATGTGAATTTTTATAGATTCGTTAGAACATTTAAAATTTTATGCAAATCGTGTGAAGTGAGTAATATTTTTTAATGTGCATCAAGAAACATCGAATGAGGGGCACATTCTAATGTTTAAAATCAATCCCTTTGATGCTACAATCGGTAAATCGATTATGTTGAAGCTACTGTAGGTAATTTTTTAACTTTGTTTAGTAGTTAACACACTTCCAATAAAGTCACATGACTAATTTGAGCCAAATAACACTACATACTTACGATAATGATAAAATAAAATAAATAAAAATTAGATTGGTGAAGTCTAATAGAGAAAAAACGCACAAAAAATAGAAGAAAAGAAAAATATACACATCATTCGCAAGACTTTATTCATATAGATTATAGATAGAAAATAAATATAGAATTAATAAGTTATCCATATTCGGAATTCGGAAGCTACAAGTTTAAAGAGGAAAACAAAAGGCACAGACCATGACATGGAAGTAATTGCACTGACAAATCCTATAATTTGCAAATTATTTATAACGAAGTATGCATCATAATTTTCTCCAGAATAAGATAATACTTATTTCTGGCAAAAGTAGAGACAAATGTTATCTTATTTGCAAGACAATAACAACAACAAAAAAGTGAAATAACAGAAACATCATAAAAATAATTGGTGGAAGAAAGCAAAAGAAAGACAGTACAAGAATAAAAGTACTACTATGACAGATACCACTACGTCTAAACCCTTCGGAAAGCAAGAGAACACTAAACTACAACCTTCTACCTTAATCTGCGATCTCCATGCTTAAGCATTTTCTGTAATTGATGAAATTATTTTCTTTTTTCTTCTGATCTATGAAAGGCGAATTAGCTTATGTATTTGCCAATAAGAAATTTACCTCATGCACATGATATTTATAAGTAAAATGTTTGCCTAGAATTCTGCAGAAAGCTCAAAAGTTATGTTGGAGAATGGAGAGACATTCTTAAAATGTGTTTTAAAACACCTTTTCATTTTTAGTATTTAATATACTATGATATAATTACTATTTAATATTTAATTGCTTAGGTATTTTATAACATTTTGAATTAAGATAGGGGTAAAACAGTATTTCAACTTTACTTTTGTGGCTTCCCACTTTTAGTATAATATATATATATATATATGTGTGTATAAATATATATATATATATATATATATCTATGTATAAATATACATATATATCTATGTATATCTATGTATATATATGTATATATATGTATATATACATATATATACATAGATATATATGTATATTTATATACATAGATATACATAGATATATATGTATAGCAATATCAATGTTCTCATTTATCAAGAAAGTAATAATTCAATTATTAAAGGGCTTAAGGACTTAAATTCTACCATTATGTAATTAAAATATTTGTATTAAATTGAGAATAATTAATCAAATTTTAATTTAGTAAAAGGGCAAAATGGTAATTCAACTTTTCACTTTAGAGCTTCCCACTTATAATAATATATGATATGATATATCATCGTAGTAATTTTCATCTTATTTTCAGGACCATTATTTTGCTAAATAATAAAGTTATTTATTATTATTATTATTATTATTGTGAATTTCAATTATTTCCCCAACAAAAGTAACATAACTTGAAGAATTTGATATTTAACAAATAGAGAGAAAAACAAAGTCGTGACCTCCAAACAAAGCCAAAAAAAATAAAAGTAGTTGTGTACTTATTGGAATTCTAACACAAATATTCTTTATTTAATTTTAAAGGTGACTAAGTGTGTACGGATTGATGAGTTTTTGTTATGGAAAAAATTAGAAAAAGTGAAAAAATCGATTATTGAGAATAGATGGAAGTATTAACACAAACAAAAAACTCAAAATTGTGAGCTTATTTTGTCACAGATATTATCTTGAAAAAGTATGACAGAATAATAATCAACGTAAAATAAGATTATGAACAAAAATTAAGTACCTGTAACTTTTGTATTTGTATAATATAAAAATCTGCAAAAGAACATATAAAACAATATGTTGAAAGAGACAAAAGTATATAAAAAGGGGAAGAACGTATGCTTAAAAAAATAAGAAGAAGAAAGAGGAAGGACAATGATCAAACCTACTAGGAACAAAACAGCGTAGCAGATGTTGGGTAGGAGATTTGACTTGGGATTAAACAATATAGGGTAAAGGGTAAAATATTTTATGAAATATTAAATAAAGATATAATTGGAAAATATATTAAGTAATAATGGGAACACACCAAATCGATTGTTCCATAAAATGGTGGTTTTCATTGTTACGTAACAATGAAATTTAACGATACAATACAATACACTTTAAGTAGCAATAAAATAAAACATCATATGAATGGTAACAATACAATACAATAGGTAACAATGATCCAAACATAGTGTAAAAGTACAAGGCGGCGATGAATAGATTCCCAGATAAGTAGAAACAACCTGCTATTGTTTCACTTACACCATTCCGGTGTGGTGTGAAGCTCCGATCACCGTGAAATTTTCAAAGGAGAGGAGAGAGGAGAAGGGAAAGTACCCAACGGTCAATAACCAAGATCAACTTTTGCAGATGCTTAAGGAGGCACTACCAACGAAAAAGATGAATTAGTCTTCGAGTGAGGGGTCTCTCATGCAAGTGGGCTCGAGATTTAAACGAGGAGAATATAATGTGTATAGAAGACAAAAACTAGGTCAAAGGAAATTGGGACCAAATTTGGGCCCAATTTTTTATGACCCAATTGTTATAGAAAAGGGTTGAGCCCAAGCTTTACAAATCCCTTCGGTAGACATAATTAACATTAAGATATCCTCGAATCAAACGAAGGAATATAAAGCTCAAAGACAGATTACGCCATGGAATAGGGACGAGGGGGAATCGGAAGTTGTGAGACATATGGTACACATGCCTGGAAAAGATAAGGAAGAATTGGGGGATAAAAGTACAACAATAACGGTACAACCATTGGAAGAGCATAATACAAATGGAGGTGCAGATGATGTTATCCCACTGGGTATCCAATTTCCAAAAGAAGACAACAAAACATTGAGTACCTCAGAATGGATACAACAAAATATAATCAAAACGAGCTCAGAATTTGGTGTTAATTTCAAAGGATGTGAGGATAGGGAAAAGGAATTATTGAAGAAGATTGATAGTAATAAGCAAGAAAGAAAGGGGAAATAGAGTGACCAGTCACCATGCAAGAAGAAAGGGCAATTGGAACTAAAGAACCTACAACTAGATTTTAAGCTTCACATAAATGGCTCTAGAAGTAAAGCACTACAACAAAAACAACTTTTAGCAGCAATAAATATTGACATTAATAAAGAGTGCTAAAGTCTTTACCGGCATTAGTTAAGTGCCATTAGAACCAATGTCGCTAAAGGCTTTAGGGACATAAAAATAGTGCTAATTACCGCTAAAAATATATATTTAGCGGCAATTAATTCTTAATTGCCGCTAATGATCATTTTTGATGTAGTGAAGGGAGGTATTTGGCCATCATGGATCAATGAACTTAAACATTGTATCATGGAATGTGAGGGAACTGAATTGTGGGAAGAAAAAGAGTATGCTCAGGAACATATTAAGAATCTAGAAAGCAGATGTTGTGTGTTCTCAAGAGACAAAAATGGAGGAGGATATTGCAAACATAGTTAAGAAAATTTGGGGTAATAGACGGTCATATTATGTGCAACTAAAAGCTACTGGGACTAGGGGAGGCATTATAATTATGTGGTATAAAAGAATATGGGAAGGGGAAGTAAGTGTTGTGGGAGCGTACTGAGTTTCATTTTATTTCTCTATGAAAAATAAGGGTTTTAAATGGCACCTAACGGGAGTCTACGCCTCAAATGACAGAGTTGAAAGGGAAGACAGTTGGTGGGAATTGGGGGCAGCTAGATGTCTATTCACAAGTCCTTTGGTCTGATATGGGGATTTCAATACAGTAAGATATCCTATTGAGAAGTTCAACTGTAGTAGAATCAGTAAGTCAATGAGAGGATCTTTCAGAGTTTATTAAAGACATAAAATTATGGACTAGACTTAGTAGGGGAAGAGTTCGCATGGCGGAAAGGTGACAAACATTCCACAGTATCAAAACTAGACAAGTTAATGGTCTTTGACGATTGGGACACAAGATCCAGGAATATCAAGTAGTCTATTCTGCAGAGAATTTTCTTAGATCATTCCCTAATGATGCGACAATGTGGATAATAGGGGTCAACCACATTTTATTTCAAGTTTTAAAATTGGTGGCTGACTACATAAGGCTTCAATGACAGAGTAAAAGGTTGGTGAGGTCTTTTTATTTCCAGGGAATACCAAAATTTGTACTGGTAGCAAAGTTGAGGGCATTGAAAGGACAGTCGAAAGAGTGGATCAAGACCAGTCAAGGATATCTGAAACAACAAAAGAAACTTGTGCTCAACCAATTAGCAGAACTTGAAATAATACATGATCAGGGAATTTTGGAGGAAGGGGTGATAGTTTCCAGATTATATCTTAGCACTGAATTGGAAGAAATAGTCAAAAATAAAGAGACAACATGGAGACAGAGATCTAGGGTAGTTTGTCTTAGACAGGGAGACAAGAATGCAAGTTTCTTCCACAAGATAGAAAATTCACACGGAAGAGTCAACACTATTGACAAAATCAAAGTGAGGTAGGATTTGGTGACTGAACATGTTGAAATACAAAGAGAGATCACTGAGTACTATGGAAATCTATATTATGAAACAGAGGATTGGAGGCCAAAGTTGGAAATGAGGGAGTGTCCTTTTGATTCATGAAAATGACAACAACCAACCGATGGCCCCATTTGAAGCTCAGGAAATTCTAGAAAGCATCAAAGCATGTGATGGGGACAAAGCCCTTGGCTCGAATAGCTTCTCTATGGCTTTCTTTATTTAGTGTTCGGATATCATCAAAATAGAAATGGTTGCAGCATTTCAAAACTTCTATGTGAAAGGAATGTTAGAGAAGAGTATAAATGCTACTTTTTGTGACTTTGATAACCAAGAAGATATTGGCAGAATAACTAAATGACTTTAGAGCAATAAGTTTAGAGGGGGGAGTATACGAAATAATTGCAAAACTTTTAGCTGAAAAACTAAAGAAAGTGATGCATAAGCTTGTGAACATGCAACAAATGTCTTTTATCAAGAGCAGGAGTGTCATGGATGCAGTGTTGATAGCCAATGAATCTGTTGATTCCAAGAAAATGGATAACAAACCAGGGATCCTATGCAAGTTGGATATCCACAAGGCATATGATCACTTGAATTATATATTTTTGATAAAGATGATGCAGATGATGGGTTTTGGTCAAAGATGGTTAAAGTGGATTAGACAGTACATAAGCTCAGTGAAGTTCTCTATTCTAATCAACCAAAACCCATGTAGTTTTCCCCCATCAGATAGTGGTCTGAGACAAGGGGACCCCCTATCTCCTTTTCTTTTTATCTTGGCTATGGAGAGGTTGAACAATCTACTCTACACTGCAAGAGCAAATTGTTGGATCAGAGGTTACCAAGTGGGGGAGAATACAACAAACAATCTAGAGATCACTCATCTAGTATGCAGATGACACTCTAGTATTTTGTGAAAATGTAAAGGAGAAAATGTTGATTTTGAGAGTTATTTTAATTTTTTTTGAGGCCGTGTCAGGTTTGTGCATAAACTGGAACAAGAGTTTCATTTATCCAGTATACATAGTACCAAATATTGAGGACTTAGCTTACAATCTAGGAGGGAAAGTAGGTGAACTACCAAAAACCCACTTGGGAATGCTTTTGGGGGCAAAGAGAAAGTCAAGTGGAATATGGAGTTGTGTAATTAAAAAATGTTAAAGGAAGCTTGTGAATTGGAAGTGTCAATATCTATCCTGAGGTGGTAGACTAACTCTAGTTAATAGTGTCCTAGATGCCTTGCCATCATACATGATGTCAATATTCCCTGTACCAGCCAAAGTAACCAAGATGTTAGATGCAATTACGAGGAACTTTTTATGGAAATGAGTGAAGATAAGAAGACGTTTTGTTTGGTCAAATGGGAGTACCTGCTAGCTAGCAATAGAGGGGATTGACTCAAAATCAGATATTTGAGTACGCAGAATAAGAGCTTGATGATTAAAAGGTTGTGAAAATTTGCATCACCAGAAGTATCTTTATGAAAGTAAGTAGTAACAACAAAATATGTTATGGAGGACAAGTGGATGACAGAGGTGGTGACCAACCCTTATGATTGTAGTGTATGTACATCAATCAGGAACTTAAGGCTACTGATCAACAATACAAAATATTTAAGGTTGGTAATAGAGAAAAAATAGCCTTCTGGAATGGCATATGGTGTATATAGGAGACACTCAAACAAGCATTCCCTAAGCTACATAATCTAAGTCAAGCACATGAAGCATCAATGGCACACTTATGAACTGGACAAGGTTGAACCTACATCTGGGAAGAAACTTAAATGACTGGGAAATGACATCCATAGCAAGATTTCATGACATAATGGCTATGGATACCAATCTAACATAAGAGGATGATAGCCTGATATGGAGAGGGGAGAGAAAAAGAGAGTTCGCTGTAAGATTTGCATATCAAGAACTTAGGCCTATTGAAGTGCAGCAAGGAGGATGGTTTGCAAGATGATATGGAGAACAAAAATTCCATACAAGGTGAATTGTTTCATATGGGTCTTGGAAAAGGAGGAAGTCTTGACGCATGAAAATTTGAACAAGAGGAAACACAACCTTTGCTCTAGATGCTATGTATGCAAAGAGCAGGTGGAGACAGTCAACCATCTATTTTTACACTACAATTAGATAGATCAATTATGATAGATGTTCATCCATAAGGGGAAGATTAAGTGGACAAAACCAGGGAGAATAAGAGAAGTTCTAAAATGCTGAAACAGTGATGGAAATGCATGTCAAAGGAGGAGAGATTGAGGATTGTTCCACCATGAATTTGGTGGATAATTTTGAAGGAAAGGAATCAAAGATGTTTTAAAGGAAAGAACAACAATATTCTCAAGATAAAGATAAACTGCCTAGGTCTTTACTATTTTCAGTGTAAGCAAGTAGTGATAGGAAATTCAGAATATGTTAATAATGCTATTGACTAGCCGTAACTAGAAGATCTTAGGACTGATGTAACTATAACTTTTTTGCAGGGAGACTGCACTTTGATGTAGTATACCTGTGGATATATAGAAGTAAATGTTACCTTTCTCAAAAAGAATTCCTTCTCAACAAAGTTAATGAATATTTGATCATCTTCTAACAGCGACATCCTTATCCATTCAGGGATAAATATGTCCTTCCACTTTGTTAGGACAACACATAATCAGGTGTCATGTGGAAGCTTGCAAAGCAAACCTCAAATGACTATGAGTAAAAAGAAAAATGATAAATTTATCAAAAGAAACAAATATTTAACGTGGATTGGTTAATTGACCTACATTTACAAAGGAGATGAGTCATACATTAAAGAAAGTATGCTACTGGAATTTTACAGAAGTTCAACTTGCGGAATTACAATCCATCTCCCACATCCATGAATATGAATGAGAAATTGGTACTTAAAGATGGTACAGATGCAACAAATGTTTCTTACTTTAGAAGCTTGGTTGGTGGTCTACACTACTTATCACACACAAGGTCCGACATAGAATTCTCTGTTAGTTTGATTTCAAGATTCATCCATAGTGCTTCGAGCAACGCCTATGTGCAGCCAAAAGGATCTTGTGATATGTTACTGGTACAACAAGTTAAAAAGCTCACTTGAAATCGCCTCAACCAAGTTCTCCAAGCTCCTAAACCGAAAATGGAGAAGAAAACCCGAAATTTGGGTTTAAATAGTGTCAAGTAGGGTTTTAATGAGCTGGACCTCTAAGAATGCGGGCAAATCTCTCGCGAACAGGAAGATCAACACATTGACATCCTGCGAACGCAATCGAGACTATGCGTATGCGGGGTTGTCACCCCTCCTCTCTGTGAACTGGGCCACAAGCTCCTCTAACAGGGAGTGTTGCACCAGAACATAGAAAATCAGCCAACTCAAAATTATCAAAAGGACCCTCGGAATTCATTCAGAACCTTGTACACACAAACTGCATATGCAAATCAATTATACTCGACATTTCAGACTCAATGGGACCGTCAAAACACGAATTTGAGGTCTTTTCGACCTATCATACATGAAAACCACAAGAATCTAACTCACACCGAAAAAGGCTAAAATAAGCTCGGGATCTCTCAAAAATCAACCAAAACCTCATCGAGGCCCAAAATCATCCCCCCAATCCAACAGAACTCTTGGAATCTCGATCCGAGTATCTGAACCCCGAATGTTGACTTTAGTCAACCCAAAGGCTAAAATTCCACTATTTCAGAACTTAAGACCTCAGATCCTCAAAAAGACTCGAAACTGAAACCGATAATTCTCACGTTTTAGATTTTACATTTCAAGACTGATGAAATTGACCGAATTCTATTCTGACACTTGAAACTCCAAAAGACATCGAAGACTATTTTTTTAACAACTTAGCCTTTCAAACTCAAAACTTACCGAATTCTCAACTCCTAACTTAAATTTCAAAACCAAATTTACAAAACTCAAACATAGGAACTCGGGGTCAATATCGGGAGGGCAGAATGGTAAGTTCACAAAACTTTCCAAAAATGACCGATCGGGTCATTAGATGTACACTCTACCCTCTCCAAATCCCACTTAGTTGGATTTTACTGGGTGTGTTGTTGGTTGGCGCTTGCAAAATAAAAAATTGTTGTACTTCCAAAAAAGATTTTTGAAAAAATTTCTACAATACATTTTAAATAAAAATGTAAAAGCCAATATATATATATATATATATATATATA
>NW_006239324.1:492732-510502 GCF_000226075.1 Solanum tuberosum | reverse complement strand
TATATATATATATATATATATATATCTGTACTGCATATCTGAAATAGTATGTATAGATTTTAATGTATATTAGTACGTACAATATTAATTTATTTTAAATACAATATGTTAGTGTACATACAACGTATATCACATATTTTGAACTGAAATTGGTATATATTATCATATTAAATAAAAAAAATTAAATAAACAAATAAAAGAGAGATATTTTGATAAAATATGAGTTTAAATTAAAAAGATTAAAATAATGGAATGAGAGGGAGGAAAAACTAATAAGAGATTTAAGAAAGTTGAATGAACGGAGGAAAAAATGGAGTTGAGATATCCATATATGGAATGAACTCATTTAGATGTGATGATCATAGGAATTGTAAATTTCATTAACTTGACTAAAACTAATTTATAATATAACTGCTATAATTTTGGGACTTATATTGGATTTACGCCAAATTGAGATAAATATTCGTTAAATATAAATTTTGGATCCACAACTAGTTATTATTATGAATTTTTTCATAATTGTTATATGGAAATCACAATTGCGACTATCATTTCTTTCATAGTTGTAATTATGAAAGTTGTAATTGCAATTATGACTATTTCCCTAATTATTACATGTGACTGTGAAAATCGTAAATATGACTGAATTTTAAAAATATTTGTGATTGTGAAAGTTGTAGTTACAACTAAGACTTTTTCGTAATTGTAATTATGATTATGACTTTTTGTTTTTCTTTTTCATATTCTGATTACATTATTATAGTTGTAGATGTGTATGTAGTTGCGACCCATCCCCTTTTAATAAATTGCAGGTTTTATATTAATTTGTTTGTAAAGTAATTTACTTTCATAAGGAAATAAAGAGCAAGATCTTTATAGGAAAGAGAACTACTTTTAACCATGTGATTAATGGTGGGAGTTGGACAATTTAAGGGTATAATTTAAATATATCTTGATATTTTTTTTTGGTTTTTTCTTGTAATATAATTTGTAGTCAATTTTTCATTTTATAGAAGTGATTTATTCTAAAAAAGACAAGGGTGAGGGCATTGATAAATTAATTTAATTTTTTTTTCCATACATTGCAGTAAGCAAATTCAAGCAGTAAGATTTTATTTTAAAATAACATTATCAACTTCTAGCAATACGTTTTTTGTTTTAACTTATTATTATATATTTAAAATTTGGCATTGATAACTATATATATAATATCTTTTAATTATATATATGAATTCAAATTCATTAACTAGAAAATATGAATAACATTACGCAAAATAAAAATAAAAAAGAGAAATGAATTTGAATACAATCTAAGAAGAAGATCCTTAAATAATGTTTTAAGAAAGATTCAATAGCTATATTGTGAATACTAAAATAATTGTTAGAGGAATAATTGTATCAAGAAAAAGGACGATTACTAACTTTTAGCTCAAAAAGAAAAAAAATCTACTTCAAAACAAATGAGAAATTTCTTTTCTTTTTTTTTAAAAAAAGAAAGAAGTAAAACCTCTTATAAAGTTTAGGCTTAGGCCACAAGTGTCATTTCATATGATCTTCACACGATTAGTACGTGTCAATTACATTTGAATCTATTTATACTATGACATTTATAATAGGCCTTAAATGGTTTTATCATTATATTTTGCTACACGACTCAGGAGAAGGAGGATTTTTCATTTGATTTTGCACGCATGGAAGCAGAGGGAAGAAGAGACACGGGAAATAGTAGGGGAGACTTAATAGGCAAGTCAGGGAGGGTTGGGCGAAGGGAAGGCGACAAATTTCACTAGTTTTACAAAATAATGTTGTTGACTCCCTAATTGGAGACTCCATAACATATATACCATTTCCTTAAAACACATCAGACCTCAAACTGAATCAACTCTTTCTGCTCCCAACTTCCAATGGTGTGTCAGTTACACCATAACACAACATCTAAAATAAGTTCGATGATTATGCCGCCGACGTGAGGGTGCCAAAAGACGAAACTATCTTGCTTGATCTGTCAAATATACTCACTTGTTTGTGTGTATGTTTTACGGCGGAAAAACCCTAGTCCCTTAAGCTAATTCCTCAATTGACCTTCAGAGTATCATTTATGGAGCATCGTTTACTCTGTGGTGGGAAAAAACTTCATTTTACCCAAATGATATCAGAGCGTAATATCCAAAATGGTGACACCCTGCAAATTTTTGGGAAAATGTGAAGCACACACCATCTTCACATGTGGAGGCTGGTAAATAAATTAAACTCATTTATTGATGACCTATACAACTGCATATCCTAGTATTTATTTACAGTTCTATTTCCATGACTCTGGAAAAGACTTATATATTTTCTTTTATATTAGAAAACAAGTTGCTCACGAATGCATTTGTCAATTTATAGATCCCCAAGCCCATAAGTGTATAGAGGGAGTGTTCTTATAACAACCTGATCCATCATTATTCAAAATATATCTCATGCATAGTCTCGAGAATTCTTGTAATACGATGTGCCAATTTAAAATTGGGATGACATGAAAAAAATCTAAGAATTTGTACATTAAACTCTGATTGATGTAATCCTTTCATAGTGGGAACTTTCGCTCTATGGTGGCGTGATAGCCTCTACACAGGGGTCAGTGGGGAAGAATCCCCGAAATGCAATTTTTTTTTAATTATTCTCTTTCTCTTTAGTGGTAAAACAGACAACGGTTACTCCAAAAATCCTCCAAAAAAATGCTCTAAGCTTGAGGACTGGGGAGAGGAGGGATTCTAGCGCAAGGTGGATCATACGCACAAATTTTCCATCTATGACCATGAGGATTCTCCCCTACGGAGCCAGAAACTTGTGTTTAAAATTCTTCAGCGATTCCTTGGCATCCATATAATCTAGGTTTTAACTGAGTAGTTAGATCTGTCTTCCCTAACTTTATACCTTATAAATTGTCAAAGATTACATGTTTAGGCATTCGATTATGGAGTTTGAATGACTTAGTATAAGGTTAGTTATGGTTTATGATGATAACGAGTTTGATTAACTAATGTTAACCTTGTGATGATTTTGGGTGGGATGTTGAGGGAAAGTGAGTGGTGTGTAATTAGGTTCTAAGCGAAAAACTGTCGGGAAAGAGTGTCCGAGTGTAAGTGATTGTTGTTGTTTTCCATGTTTATTTATGTATGCATAATAAATATCTCTATAGTGAAAAGTATAATTCATGTTGGGGGGGGGGGATATAGGGGTTAATGTGAAGTGATGAATTATTGACTATCTCATGAGATGAAGGTGTTTTATTTACTTGCTTTTACAAGTGTGATTGTATTTCATTGTGATTGTAGTAGTGTGTGTGAGACTAATAGTTGTGTCGAGTACCACCCTTGATACAGGATATTCTGATGATTGGTTTGGGTACCGTGCCTGGTATGTAGTAACAGTTAGCTCGGGTATGTACAATGCTATATGGTTGGCTCGGGTACCACACGGGAACAAAGTACTAATGGCTGTCTTGGGGAACATGCCTAGTACATTTTTTATTAAACTTTTGTATGTGGTTTCATGAGAGAAAAATGTTTAATTCTTCGTAATGTGATTGGTACATGTTTTTCCATGAGTGGCCATGATTTGTGTTTAAATGCTAGGATGGTTCCTATTTAGACCGGGATTACATGTTAAACATTGAGGATGATGTCTTAGAGATTCTTTGTGGAATGGGTTACTTGAAAGATGTGATAAATCAGCTATTTCTTGTTGTAGCATCATTGATCATGTTATTTGTGAATGTTAAGTCTGTGTTGTGACTGTGAGTTTGTCTTATTCATAAAGCGTGTACTGTTTTGTCAACCTGGGTGGACTGGGACATAATTGATAAGAAGGATTGAGCTAATGTGGTTTAGTAAGAGTCTTGTAGGTGGTTAACTGAATTGACAAGGGTCTGGGTGTTTGCATGAGATTTGTGTTAAAATGGTGGGACAATTTCTATTTAGATCGGAATTGCATAAATATATTGTAGATAATGTATTAGAGATCCTTGGTGGTATGAGTTACTTGAAAGATGTAATGAATCAGGTGGTTGGAGCTATGATGTATCTCTTTCATAGTATTTTACTCTCTTAGAAGATCATGTACTTGTTTAGAATAGTTCCTTGGGAGGGTTTAATGTATTCTTACAAAAGTACTTTATTTAATCAAGTTTGGGAGTCATTCTGTATTTATGATAAGGTGATTATTTTATATTTTTTTCACTTCTACATTGCATATTTTAAATTGCGCGTAAGAGTTCTTCTATCTAGGTATTAGAATAGGTGTCCGCACGGCCCGGTAGGTTGGGTCTTGGCAATGCTCCTATATTTTAGAGATTTTCTGAACTTGTTAGAGGGGTTCCTGGTGTTCATGATGCTTTGTATATATTTTTTCGTAGTAGTTTAGCGGCAAAGATGGACTGGTATGATGTTAGGAATATGTTAATATTACAGGATATTTTCCAAATGTTCACGAGTTGGAAACAATTATAATTGAGTGTACGATCATTTCAGTTTATAGGGTTCTGAGGTTGTGATGTGCATGAGTTTATCATGTTTATATGCCCTCAAGGAAAATTAGGTAGTATGATTAGTTTGCCTTCATTGAAGCAAAGTAAGAGTGAAGCATGAAGGAAAAGATTTAGACGCACAATTACAAAAATAGATTGAAGGTATGCATCATGTGTTTTTTAACTTGGACAAATTTGAGTTGTATCTAGTGAAACAGGAAAGCGAGGTGGATTTGATAAAAATGAAGAGGCGAACCTTTTGTACTTTTTTGGTCAGTATTTTCTTTGTAATACACTTTTCACCAACCCTATAACCATATATAGGTAGTTTGCTCCTATATTGTTTGAGTTTTGTAAGATTCTAAGAGGGGTTGTGGATGTTGATGATACTTTGTATATATTTTTCCAGAGTAGTTTAGCTGCAATGATAAAGTGGTAGGTCCATGATGTTAAGGGTGTGTTAAGATTGCAGGATGTTTTCCCTTTTAGTCTTGAGTTGGTAAGAAGGTTATCACATGCTTTCGTATTGAGTGAGTGATCAACTGAGTTTATACAGTTATCAGATAGAGAAGTGTGTGAGTTTATTAAGTTTATGCGTCCGGTAATGTGTGCAATACAGAATCAAGAAGCATTTGGCAGTTCGATCAGTTTCCCTTCCTTGATTCAATGTGGAGCAGGAAAATGAAAGATTTGAGATTGAGGGCGTGCATCATGTTTTTTGTGACTTGTTGGAAAAATTGGAGTTGTGTCTAAAGAATCTTGAAAGTCAACCGGATTTGGTAAACAAAGAAAGAGGTGAGTCGATTGTACACTGTTGGTCTTGGTATCTTTTAATTCTAAAAGAGTTAGAAAGCATTTCAAAGTTGTGTAGATAGTACACTGAAATGCTTTTGTCCTTATAATGATAGTAGGTAGAAATAGTAACTATCTTTGAAACCGTAACAACATCCTTCGATTTAATTTCTAAATGTCTATCCTTTGAAACTATAATCAACGACTCCAGAAACTTTACCCGCAACAAATAAAAAATTCACCAATTTCTCTTCAAGCTCAAGTTTCTTGTATCCTTTCACCTTTAAGAGCTTTAGCTTTGAAAATTCTATTTGGCAATTCTCAAATTTCTCCTTTGCCACAAAGTTTCAATAGCTTCCTGCTTCCATTGCGTAATCACCAAACTGCATAATTTTAATTAATTATTAATTAATTCACAAATAATTAACAATAGCTAAAAAAATTAAAATATTTAAAAGGTTCAAATTCATATAGTTACATCAATAAAGAGTTTCAATATTGTCAAGAATTGTCCCAAAATTGAAAGACTCTTCAATGATGTAAGTATATTAATTTGAATCTTTTAAATATTTTAATTTCTTTTTAGATATTGTTAATTATTTGTGAAGTAACTAACAATTAATTAAAATTATGTAGTTTGATGATTATGCAATGGAAGCAGGAAGCTATTGAAACTTTGTGGCAAAGGAAAAATTTGAGAATTGCAAAACATAATTTTCAAAGCTAAAGCTATTAAAGGTGAAAGGATACAAGAAACTTGAGCTTGAAGAGAAATTAGTGAACTGTTTTTGTTACGGGCAAAGTTTCTGGAGTCTTTGATTATAGTTTCAAAGGATAGACATTTAGAAACTCAACTGATTGCACATTCAATTCTAAATCATTTGATAACCTTGTGGCCAACTCAAGAACAAAAGGGAAAACATCCTTCAATCTTAACACACACTTAAAATCATGGAAAAACTACTCCATCATTGCAGCTAAACTACTTTGGCCAAAATATATACAAAGTATCATCAACACCTGCAGCCCCTCTTAGAAATATAAAAAACTCCAACAATATAGAAACAAACTGCTTATATATGGTTACAGGGTTGGCAAAAAGTGTCTAACATGAATCTATAAATTGACAATTACATCCATTAGTATCTTGTCTGGTAGTTACATAAGGAAATACATAAACTTTTACTAGAGCCGTAGGAACATAGGAGTGAATAAATATTTGGAGATATTCCTCCGATTTATTTGTGCCATCCTTTGGGGTCATTTTGAGAAAATTAGTAAGCATCATCGTCAGACGACTAACATTATTATTAATATATGTTTTGTCATTGCAGTTGCAAAGGTCCTGAATGAGCAAATTCAAGTCATTTATCAGCTTCCATGCGTAATTTTTGTTTTGTCAATGCAGTTGTAGAAGGCTTTCTGTCTAACCTCTCTTTACTTTGTCAAGCATAGATTTTAGAGTAAACACTATGTTGAGTCAGTTTCCATACACCACAATTTAAGCATATCCATATCTTGGTAGAATGTTTAGCATTGTTCATACAATTAAGATATAGTTTTGCAAGGGGGAGTTTCTCACACAAATTATACCACCACATATTACAACAACCACAATTTATCTTCCATGTAATATTATACTCTACATCATCACTAGCTTTAACTAAAATATTCCAAGCTTGAGAATTACCACAAATCTACGATTTAGGTACATGCTAGACTTTGAAGTAGTACTTAACCTTCACAAACTCAGCCTAGAGAGATGGTCGAGTTCTAAACCACTGTTAGAAAAAGACATATTTCTACATAGTCGTTTGTTAAATGGTTCCTTTTTTTAATATTACGTCGAGCTTGTAAAGGAAAGATAGTCCTTATTTTATGGAATATATATTGTAAGAAAGTCAATACTGGTTTGATAGGTATGGTCTCTACTAACTTTTGAAAAGCTTATATAGCTACATGTGTCTAAGCCTTTTGTAATATGCCACAAGAATGACAAAAGGAAATTTTGTTGAACCTTATCTTTCTTTCACAAAAGTTCCACATACTAACAGTGGTATCAGAGCCATTCTTCTTGAGGGATTTGTGAAGGTAAGAAAACTAAGGTTTTCTACAGTTCTTCTAAGGTGAGAGCTGAGCAGTAATAACATGGCATCCAACAACTTCTAGGGTGCAAGCCCTCTTATATTTACAGGAGATAATTATCACGTATGGGTGATAAAGTGAAGGCTTATCTCAAAGCTCTTAGTATATGGGATACAGCTAAACGTAAATATGATCCTCCTTCACTTGGACCTAATTCAACTATTACACAAATGTTTTCTAAGGTCTGAATGGTACAGTCTACCTGACAATTCGTTTGTGAATGAAATACTGTGCTGAGATTTACCTGGGTACCAAGACCTTTCTGAAACGACTTATAGAAATAAGAGGTAAACTGAGGACCTCTATCTGAGATGATAGACAAGGGAACCCCATGCAACCTGACTATGTCATGGATGTAGAGTTTGGCGTTGTCATTTGCTGAATCAGTAGTCTTGACATCCAAGAAGTGAGCAGACTTAGTTACTCTATCTACTATCACCCAAATGGAGTGATGTTGTTTGTGAGTATGAGGTAAACCCGTAATAAAGTCCATATTCATCACTTCTCACTTCCATGTAGGAATGTTAATCTCCTAAGTCATACCTCATGGTTTCTGATGTTTGACCTTAACCTGTTGACAATTAGAACACTTAGCCACAAAATCTTCTATGTCACTCTTCATGTCGTTCCACCAAAAAACTTCGCGTAGATCACGGTACATCTTAGTGGCAACTAGATGAATGGAATAACTACAGTTTTGACCTCTGAAAGGATCTGCTGCCTTAACTCACCCACATTAGGAACACATAAGCGACCCTGGTAAGGAAGTACACCATCTCTCCCTTGGGTGAAAACCTCAATTTTCTGCCGATGAACTGCACCTTTTAAATGAAGTAATATAGGATCACTATCTTGTTTTTCCTTAATCTCCACTACCAATGAAGATTCTGATCCATTCTAAACTATTACCCCATTATCTGATGTGTCCGTAAGGCAAAATCCTAAGCTAGCAAGTCGGTGAACATCTTTGGTTAGCTCTTTCTTTTCTTCCTCAACATGTGTTACACTACCCCATAGACAACCTACTGAGAGCACCACCCACTACATTGGCCTTATCGGGATGGTAAAGCACATTCATGTCATAGTCTTTAAGGAAATCAAGCCATCTCCTCTAACAAAAAATCAACTCTTTCTGATCTATGAATACATCAACATGAACACCAAACAAGTAGTGTCTCCAAATCTTTACGGTAAATACTACGGTTACAAGTTCAAGGTCCTGAGTCGGGTAGTTCTTCTCATGGACCTTAAGTTGTCTAGAAGTATAAACTATGACCTTACCTCGCTACATCAACACACAACCTAGGCCGATCCTGGATGCATCACAATAAATCACATAACCATCTGAACCATCTGGTAGAGTGAAGACTAGAGTTGTAGTCAATCTAGTCCTTAGTTCTGAGAAGCTTTTCTCACACTTATCTTACCACTTAAATTTCACCTTCTTCTCAGTCAACTTGGTCAATGTGGAAGCTATGGATGAAAATCCTTCAACAAATATCCTATAATAACCGGCCAAACCCAAGAAACTTCTGATACCTATTGGCGAGGTGTGTCTGAGCCAGTGTTTCACTGCCTCAATTTTCTTATAATACACTAGAATCACTTGGATAGATACCACATGACCGAGGAAAGTGACCAACTATAAACATAATTCACATTTGTTTAACTTAGCGAATAATTGGCGATCTTTGAGAGTTTGCAGAACAACTCTCAGATGAGTCGCATTCTCCTCCTTAATCCAAGAATAAATGAAAATATCATCGATAAAGACGATAACGAATAAGTCCAAATACTGTTTGAACACCCTGTTTATTGATTCCATGAAAGCTGCAGGAGCATTTGTTAGTCCAATAGAGATAACTACAAAATTATAGTGACCATACCGAGTACGTAAGGCTTTCTTTAGAATGTCACTGTCTCTAACTCTGAGTTACTGATAACCAGATCTGACGTCTATCTTAGAAAAGCAACAAGCACCCTGAAGTTGGTCGAACAAGTCATCAATACTGACAATGGGATACTTATTCTTGATTGTTACTTTGTTCAACTGACGATAGTCAATGCACATTTTGAGAGAACTATCTTTCTTTATCATGATAAAACTGGAGT
This sequence comes from Solanum tuberosum, assembly GCF_000226075.1. Taxonomy (NCBI): domain Eukaryota; kingdom Viridiplantae; phylum Streptophyta; class Magnoliopsida; order Solanales; family Solanaceae; genus Solanum; species Solanum tuberosum. The sequence continues at coordinate 500,943 of NW_006239324.1, read as the reverse complement.
ACCCCATGGAGAGATATTAGGTCTGATGAAGCCCTTATTTAGAAGGTCTTTCAACTGCTCTTTCAACTGCTCTTTCAATTTGTTCAGCTCGGCTTGAGCCATTCGTTAAGGAGAAATTGAAATGGGCTGGGTATCTGGAAGGGGATCTAATCCGAAGTTGATTTCCCTTTCGGGATGAGCTTTGGAAAGATCTTCTGGAAACTCATTTACTTCTTGGACTGACTCAAGAGTTGGGGTTTCGGAGTTTGTATCCTTAACCCAAACAAGATGATAGATATACCCTTTGATTTTTTTTAACCTTAAGGTAAGAGATGAATCGACTGATAGGCAGTGAGCTACTACCCTTCTATTCTAAGACTGGCTCATTCGAAATCTGAAACCGATCAATTCTAGTTCTACAATCAATTGAGGCATAACAATAATGTAACCAATCTATGCCTAGAATGATATTGAAATCTACCATTTCTAACTCTACAAGATCGATTGAGGTGACTTTCTAAGAGACCGTGACAGGGCAATTTTCGTATACCCGTCTAGATATAACTTGATCACCAACTGGAGTAGAGACTGAGAAAGGTTCTGAAAGAGTTTATGGACTGACATCGAAGTTTACTGCTATATAAAAAGTTACAAAAGGCAGTGTAGCCCCTGGATCTAACAATGCATAAACATCTCAATGAAAGACTCGTAACGTACCAGCGATCACATAAGGAAAATCTTCCTGGTCCTGGCCATCCTGGAGAGCATATAACCTATTCTAGTGTTGACCGCCACCTGTAGCATATGAAGTACCCTGTTCAGTTGGGCGACCTGCTAGTGCTGCTGGAGCTGTAGACTGGCCCATATTATTGGTACCTTATTGCCCCTGCCTGGTAGAAAGGCAATCTTTCAACCTATGGCCAGACTGAACACACCCAAAGCAGCCTTCCTTGCCTACAAGACACTCGCCCGTATGGTTCTTACCAGACTTTTGACAAGTTGGGTTAGTCATGTCACCTGAAGAATTCCCCTGAGACTTAGAGCCTAATGCCTTACCTTTCTGATCCAGTCAAAACTTGGGGGATGGACCACTAGCTGATGAAGGTGCTAGGGTTGTAGACCTCTGGTGAAACTGTCCCACCGTTCGACTTTTGTTGTGAGTATTCATAGTTTCCTGTTCTGGCCTTTTTGTTGTCCTTAGCCAATTCCCTAAGCTTATCTCCCTCAACCTGCTGTGCATGAGTCATTAGTCTGGAGATATCCATATCCCCTAGAAGCATAACATTTCTACACTCGGTCTTCACCAGATCGAATACCCCAAACAATAACTTACTCATTTGTCCCCTTGAATCGACAACCATGTGTGGAGCATACCTGGAGAACTGGGTAAACTTCAGCCCGTACTCTTGGACAAACATAGAACCCTGCTTCAAGTTCATAAACTCTTGTGCCTTAGTTTATCTCAATTCCCTTGGAAAGAACCTCTCTAGGAAAGCTCCAGTAAAATAATCCCAAGTCATAGGAGCTGCATCTGCACCCCTATTTTCCTTCCACTGAGTGAACCAGATATGAGCCACATCCTTAAGTTAGTAGGATGCCAACTTAACACTCTCAGTTCCAGTCACCTGCATTACTTAATTCTTAACCTCATCAACGAAGTTCTATGGGTCCTCACCAACCTTTGACCCTAGAAACTCAGGCGGATTCATCTGAACAAAATCTCGAACCACAGTTGCAGTGTATCCACCATTAGTGTTAGTACGAACTGTGGCCTGCTGATTGTCCTGATTGGCCACATTCTGAGCCAAAAGCTGGATCACATTTCAAAATTCTGCATTTGTAACCTCATGATTCGGTACTGAAGGAACTGCATTAGCATTAGCATTCTGTGCGTTAGCTCTACGAGGAGGCATGATCAAAAATGCATAACGACAAATTAGAAAGGACATCATACCTACACACAATAAGAATAACAATGAAAGTGAAGTTTTTCTTAAAAAACTTTGCACCCTCCCCCTCATAGATGTAGTGCATTTCACACCCATGAAAGAGACTCTACTTAGTACTGCTTTCCGACATCTTAGGACTCTTAAACATAAGGCTCTGATACCAAGTTTTTCACACCCTGAGGCTATCCCCTTGACGTAACACGGGACCTAGGATCACGAGTGACCCCAAGCTAACCCTGTGTCTGCCATATCATAAGCATACTGAAAGATAACTAAATAAATATGAACTATGCGGAAGCTAAAACAGTGGCTATATGAAATGGGATCAACCCAACTAATATGAATATATAAAACATAATATGAGTTTAGTGATAACTGATAGATAAACTCAACAATCCAAGTAGATTCTACTACTATATTCGAAAAGCCTCTAACTGAGTTGAGTTGCTGCGACATGCTCTCCAGCTAACTCTAACAAAAATAAAACTGAATGTAATGACTAAAATGAAAGCATGTCTATTGTCCTTGGGATATGAATACTCACCACTGAAGCTGTTGAATGTTGACCAAGAATAGATCTAAGTGTGGTCTCAATGCTGAGTACGTGAAACTACATCATGAAATGATGTAGTGCAGATTATGTGTCAATACTTGGAATGTACTGAGCATGCAGGATATAGATACTAAGCTGAATAAATATATATGTAAAAGCTAAACAAAACATAACTGAGCGATATTGTAAACTGAACAAGAATCTAGTACTGAAAAGATAACCGAGAGCTAAACTAAATGTAATGACCAAGTACTAATCATAAACATGACATGCTAAACTGAATACTAAAATATATACTGAAAACTTGGTCAAATGCGCTAAAAGTCTGATTGTGGAAGCTACTATTAACCGACATAAACCACGTGAGCTAAACGTGGAGTCCAATGTATATGCCTCATCAAGAGGACCCAATATATCTTGCTAGGGGTATAAATGCAGGACTGGCATGATCACTAAATCTTATTCCTAACAGAAGGGACTAATAGTCCTACTGGGGCAAGTCGTTCTGGGACTATGAAGGTACGCTGAACCCTAGTCCAACTCAGTGCTAAGTCTACACCCAACTGAATATGAATATGACAAAAATGTAACTGAAATAATGAATAGCTCAAATACTGACATGCAATATGGGAATGCAACATTTGTGTACTGATAATGTGACATTTGAAATCTGGAGTGTGATTATTGTTTAACTGACCTAGCAAGTGTAATTCATGAACTAAGAGAATTTATACAAACTAGGGTTCTGAGTTTCATACAAGGAATTAAGCAAACTTTCCAAGAAAACTTATATTTAGAATATGAAGTATATAGTAGCTGAAACCATAATAATTTCCCAATATTTTACAAACCTTGACCTAAATAAGCTATGTAGAATCAAGGAAGTGACTGGATTCTAGGGACCTAGTGGATGAAAGGAGCCCACTAGTGAAATCCCACATACCTGGTGACAAAATCTACGGAGAAATCCTTCGATTTTGGGGCTGAAACCTGAAGCAAACCTTCTGGTTCTTCTGACGAAACTAGCGCCTCTTTCTTCTCCTTTGTGCTCTTTGTTTGGATGATTTTTGGTGAATAAAGGTTATGGGTATGTCTGACTAAGTTATTAGGCTTAAACTGAGTAAAACAACGTAGTTTAGGCATCAAGCGACCTAGTTTAAGTGCCCAACGCATAGAGAAAAGGACCAAAATGACCTTGACTTGAATATGATGAGTGCCTCCTACTACTGGACTGATGGGCCATCGTTTGACGTACCGACCGTCGGTAGGGGTCGTATGTCAAGCTCTGCTCGACAGTGTTTCACTAAAAAAAGCATAAATTTTTACTCCAAGACGAGATTTTAGCAAACTCAGTGGCATTGGAAAGAGAATTGAATTAGCTTTCATTTGATTGGTCATGGTTCACCTAATTCATCTTGTGCTAAAAGATATGACTGTTTGAAGTTGAATCAATGCCATTTCCCTCCAATTAGTTGACAACCCTCACCTACAGTCTGTAGGTCCAACCACGGACCTCCTGGTCGACCGTGGGTGGGTTCAGAGACCATTAACATTTGGTGCCCAGCGACGGACCCCACCTATGGACCGTGTGTCAGACCACGGACCGTTGGTGGCTTCCGTTGCTCTTGCACCATGTCCTGGAAAGTTGTGTTTTTGTAGTTTCTCAAATCTGAGGTGTTACAAGTATAATCAGGAACATGTTAAGAATCTGGAAAGGAGATGTTGTGTGTTTTCAAGAGACAAAAGTGGAGGAGGAGATTGCAAACATAGTTAAGGAAATTTGGGCTAGTAGACGGTCATATTATGTGCAACTAGAAGCTAGTGGGACTAGGGGAGGCATACTAATTATGTGGGATAAAAGAATATGGGAAGGGGAAGTAAGTACTATGGGAGCGTATTGAGTTTCATGTTGTTTCTCTATCAAAAATCAAGGTTTTTAGTGGCACCTAACGAGAGTCTACGCCCCAAATGACAGAGTTGAAAGGGAAGAAACTTGATGGGAATTGGGGGCAGCTAGATGTCTATTCACAAGTCCTTGGGTCTGATGTGGGGATTTCAACACAGTAAGATATCCTACTAAGAAATTCAGTTGCATTAGAATCAATAGGTCAATGACAGATCTTTCAGAATTTATTGAAGACATGGAATTAATGGACGTAGACTTAGTAGGGGAGAGTTCACATGGAAGAAAGGTGACAAATATTCCATATATCAAGACTAGACAAGTTCATGGTCTTTGACGATTGGTACACAAGATTCAAGAATATCAAGCAGTCTATTTTGTAGAGAATTATCTTAGATCACTACCTATTGATGCTACAATGTGGATAATAGGGGTCAACCAAATGATATTTCATGTTTGAAAATTGGTAGCTGACTATAGAAGGATTCAATGACAGAGTAAAAGGTTGGTGGGGTCCTTTTATTACCAGGGAATACCAAACTTTGTACTGGTAGCAAAGCTGAGGGCATTGAAAAGAAAGTCGAAAGACTGGAGCAAGACTAGTTAAGGATATCTGAAACAACAAAAGCAACTTGTGCTCAAACAATTAGCTGAACTTGAAATAATACATGATCAGAGAATTTTTGAGGAAGAGGTGATAGTTTCCAGATTAGATCTTAGCACTGAGTCGGAAGAAATAGTCAGAAATGAAGAAACAACATAGATACAGAGATCCAGGGTAGTTTGTCTTAGACAGGGGGACAAGAATACATATTTCTTCAACAACATAGCAAATTCACACAAAAGAGTCAACACTATTGCCAAAATCAAAGTGAGGTAGGATTTAGTGACTGAACATGCTGAAATACAAAGAGAGATCAGCGAGTACTACGAGAATCTATATTCTGAAACTGAGGATTAGAGGCTAGGGTTGGAAATGAGGGAGTGTGCTTTCGACTCATGAAAATGACAACAACCAACCGATGGCCCCTTTTGCAGCTCAAGAAATTCGAGCAAGCATCAAAGCATGTGATGGGGAAAAAGAAGCTGGCTCGAATAGCTTCTCTATGGATTTCTTTAGTTAGTGTTGGGATATCATAACAACAAAAATAGTTGCAGCATTTCAAAACTTCTATGTGAAAAGAGTGTTAGAGAAGAGTATAAATGCTACCTTTTGTTACTTTGATAACCAAGAGAATATGGGCAGAAGAACTAAATGACTTTAGACCAATAAGTTAAGTGGGGGGAGTATACAAGATAATTGCAAAACTTTTGGCCGAAACACTAAAGAAGGTGATGCTTAAGCTTGTGAACATGCAACAAATGACTTTTATCAAGAGTAGGAAGAGCATGGATGCAGAGTGGATAGCCAATGAATGTGTTGATTATAAGAATAAGGATAACCAACCTGGGATCCTATGCAAGCTGGATATCCACAAGGCATATGATCACCTGAATTATAAATTTTTTATGAAGATGATGCAGAGGATGGGTTTTGGTCAAAGATGGTTAAAGTGGATCAGACAGTACATAAGCTCAGTGAAGTTCTCTATTCTAATCAACAAAAACCCATGTGGTTTTTCCCCATCAAATAGGGGTCTGAGACAAGGGGACCCCCTATCTACTTTTCTTTTTATCTTGGCTATGGAGGAGTTGAGCAATCTACTCCAGACTGCAAGAGCAAATGGTTGGATCAGAGGTTACCAAGTGAGGGAAAATACAATAAACAATCTAGAGATCACTTATCTATTACGCAGATAACACTCTATGTATGCGAAGAGCAGGTGGAGACAGTCAACCATCTCTTTTTACACTATGATTGGACATATCAATTATGACAGATGTTCTTCCACAAGAGGAAGATTAAGTGGATGAAACCATGGAGAATCACAGAAGTTCTAAAATGTTGGAACAATGATGGAAATGCAGGGAAACGGAGGAGAGATGGAGGATTGTCCCACCATGCATTTGGTGGATAATTTTTAACTAAAGGAATCATAGATGTTTTAAAGGAAAGAACAATAATATTCATAAGATAAAGATAAACTGTCTAGGCCTTTACTATTTTTGGTGTAAGCAAGTAGTGATAGGAGATTCTGAGTATGTTAATAATGCTATTGACTGGCCGTAACTAGAAGATCTTAGGACTGATGTAACTATAACTTTTTGTAGTTAGACTACACTCTGATGTAGTATACCTATGGATATATAGAAGTAAATGTTACCTATCTAAAAAAAATTTCCTTCTCAACAGAGTTAATGAATATTTGATTATCTTCCAGCAGCGACATCCTTATCTGTTCAGGGATAAATATGTCCTTCCACTCTGTTAGGACAACAAATAATCAGGTGTCATGTTGAAGCTTGCGAAGCAAACCTCGAATGACTATGAGTAACAAGAAAAATGAGAAATATATCAAAATAAATAATGATTTAACGTGGTTTGGTCAACAGACCTACATTTACAAAGGAGATGAGCAATCCACTATATAAATATGAGAGTACAAAATATAGAGAGAAATTGTCAAGATTTTGTTGATTGTCTCTCAAAGTGATAATCTTTCCTTTATATAAAGAGTATTCACATTACACATCCCTAAAGATCCATTAGTCCTATCCCAAAATATTAGCTATTCGGTCCCTCTAAATCTGCCATTCAAATCTATCTAAATTTGCTATGTTATCCCTCCAAATCCGCTATTTTATCACAATATTATCCTCTATGATTATTACAACAAATATCTATAATTACAACACTATATACATTAATATATACAATCACTCTTTATTATTCATCATTCTAACATCCCCCCTCAAATTGATTGTAACACCCCGACTTTTCAAAACGTCTAATTTAACTCGTATCTTCGTGGAAAGACAAGGAGGTGAGTAATAAATTAAAAATGATGTGTTATGTGATATTTTAAGTGTTAAAGTGTGGTATCTCAAGTTTTGAAGTTAGGTAAGTGACAAAATAAAAGTTGGAGAAATTTATCGTAAATTCCTTTTTAAAGATTTGTTTGAAATTTGAGTCAAATGTCTCGGACGTTTTCTACCAATATATTACACGTTATGGTCCCCGCGAGCTATTAAATCGAAGGTCTATGAGTCTAGTTTCCAACACATCAAACCGTTCATTCATACGACCTAAGAATAGAGAGATATTCACATTTTCGTGGGACCGCGCAAGCAGGCACGTGAGGTGGGGCCCAAGTCTGTGGAATGTTACATATATCTTCTCCTTCGAACTTTTTCTCCATTTTAAGCTAAAAAAATAGAGAAATTAGAGAAACCCATTTCTAGGATAAAGTGAAATATAGATTTTCTCGACTTAAGTCCTTGACGAAAGTTGTTCTACGCATTGGGCTCATCATCGTGGTATAATTTGTTTTATCGATTGCGTAGCGTATCACACTTTAGTGTTGGGACAGAAAGGGTTTGGATATATTTGAAGGTTTTGAAGTGTATTACGACCTTAAGATCGAGGTAAGACCCTTCTTTCATCGACTCTAGCTTTTATAAGTAGCAAATAGCAATTTGTGACGGAAATACATACATTTTATCGTATTGTCATGGTATCTTTTATTTTTGTGTTTTGATTATAGTCCTACCTTGTTGTAGTATCGAGGGAGTATTGAGTAAAAGTCGTTAGGCCACGTAAATTTAGCGAAAAAGGTATGTTAAGGCTATTCCCTACTTACGGCATGTTTCCTTAAAGCTTAGAACAATGTATTTGGGTTGCTATCCTTGATATACTTGTAGCCGTGATTGTTGATTGTTGGCTGCTC
>NW_006239324.1:492363-492682 GCF_000226075.1 Solanum tuberosum | reverse complement strand
AATGTGATCTATGCCTAGAAGGGCTATGTTCTGCCTATAGGGCTATATGGATGCCTAACAGGGCTATGAGTTACCTACGGAGCTATATTATGCCTAGAAGGGCTATGATTTGCCTACAGGGCTATATTGACGCCTAAGAAGACTATGTGCTTCCTACATGGCCATATTGTTGCCTAAGAGGGCTATGAGTTGTCTATAAGCTACATTGATGCCTAAGAGAGCTATGTGTTACCTATGGGGCTATATTAATGCCTAAGAGGGCTATGTGACTGCCTACGAGGCTAAGGGACTACTGATAGGGGTATATAGGTTGAATGGC
>NW_006239324.1:486552-489225 GCF_000226075.1 Solanum tuberosum | reverse complement strand
GCACCTTCTGGGCTTATGGGGGCCTGAGTAGGTGGTCTTGTGTGTTGTTTGTACCTGCCGAGCTTATGGGGGCTTGGTTATGTTGTTGTTTTATTATTTTTGATAAGTTTAGATTTAGGAGCAGGTCAGTACACTTATCTTATCCTTGATTTATTTATTGGATTATTCAAGTATATCAGGATATCTTATCATAGTCTATTGCCTTTCATACTCTGTATATTATTTTGTACCGACGCCCCATAGCCTTGGGGGCACTTCATTCATGCATGCAGGTCTTGACAGACGACTGAGTAGACCTCCTCAGCAACAGGATTGACTTTTATCTGGTTGGCTAGACCATTTCCTCCGGAGCTGCCAGAGTTAGGAGGTTTGTTAACTTTTGTTGTATATCTCTTTTATGGGTAGGCTGGGCCCCTGTCCCACCAATCTTTACTACTCTTAGAGGCTTGCAGACTAGTCTGTGGGGTTTATAGCTACGTTATGGCCATGCTGGCCTATGTTGTTGATTTGCGGAAGCTTGTGAGCTGTTTGATGTATTGTATTGATATATACCTGCTTTTAGTTTTGTATAGATATCATGGTGGCCTCGACGGCCCAATTAGGACTTCTGTGCTAGTTGGCTATTTATTTATATGATCTACTAGGAGTGGTTGTTTCTTTTATAGATCAGTTGACAGGGGCCTTGCCGGCCGATGACTTAGTTTTAAGCCGAGATTCTGCAAGCCGTGTCTAGTAGAGTCTTGTTTATAAATGTGTTGTGCATCACATTCGATAAGGAAGAAGCTACCGGGCATGTTAGAATGACTATACTTCTTTTGCTCACGTCGTGCTATAGAGCGGTGTTTTAAGGGTTGAGGTTTCTGGCTTATAATTGATTCTTGTATGCAGATGGAGATGACTGACACTAGACAGACCTCAACTAGCCAGGGGCTAGATACAACTGCAAGCGAGGGTACCGACAAAGTACCACAGGTGGAGGTGGCCCATTGTGAGACCCAGGATGAGACATCTTCTCAGCCCCCCATAGCTTCTCCACAGCTTCAGGAGCCTCCGAGGGCTACAGGACTTCCGGCTCCACCAACAGTACCACCTCTAGTTCCTCCTATTCCATCTGATCAGGATTTCAGAGTGCAGTATATATGTTAGCACAGTTAGTAGCTGAACAGTGCCAACCAGTTGCGCCAGATATTGCCGGACCTTCTGAAGGGCCCGAAAGTTCGAGAGTTCATGAATTTCTTGCCTTGAATCCTCCACAGTTTACAGGGACAGATCGCAGAGAAGAGCCTCAGCACTTTGTTGATCAGCTTCATAGGATCTTCAGAGTCATGCATGCCTCAGCGACTGAGTCAATTGAGTTAGCAACATTTCGATTGCATAATGTCGCAGTATTGTGGTATGAAAGTTGGGAGAGATCTAGGGGCGAACATACATCTCTACCCACTTGGGATAGCTTTACAGAAGCTTTCATAGATCACTATTTGCCTCGAGAGATTAGGGATGGCCGGGTGGACCAGTTTCTAAACCTCCGACAAGGTGGCATGAGTGTCCGAGAGTACGGGCTGAGATTTGATTCATTGGCTAGATATGCACCAGGATTTGTTGATATGTTGCATGACATGGTACATAGATTTGTGGGAGGCCTAAACTCAGACTATATCGAGGCTTGTTCTACCACTGTGCTAAATGATAATATGGATATCTCGTAGATTCAGGCCTTCGCACAAGGCATAGAAGATTGCCGACATCTACAGTATACGAGTGAGAGGGTCGAGAGAGAGAGACAGAAGAGGGCTAGGCCCGCTGGTTCGCAGAGAGATTTTCAGGGTGGTGCCAGACTCCGATATTTAATTAGGCCACCTAGACCTCCACTACAGCAGTTCCAGGGTAGTAGATTTGATCATCAGGAACAGTCAGGCTCAGGTGAGGGTTCACGAGCATCAGACTTGTAGCAGCAGAGGGGTTCAGGCCAGGCTAGGACATCCCCACCGCGTTGCATTACCTGCGGTAGAATGCATTTCGGGAGGTGCAGACAGGGTTCAACAAGTTGTTATTCTTGTGGACAGGAGGGGCATGGGTGGCGAAACTGCCCTACCATAGGTCAGGGTGGTACAAGTCAGTCAACCAGGTCAGCAGTAGGTTCCTCCTCATCAGCACAGTCTACAGGGCGTGGACCCCATACTTCAGCACGTAGGGGTAGAGGCGTAGGCAGAGAGGGAGCATCTAGTTCTGGTAGTGGACAGAACCTTACATATTCATTAACCGCCCGACAAGACTCAGAGTCATCACCAGATGTTGTGACAGGTACATTGATCGTTTGCTCCCATTGTGTTTATTCTTTGATAGATCCTGGATCTATTTTGTCTTATGTTACTCCATTTATTGCAGGGAAGTTATGTATAGTAGTAGAGTCATTAGATCGACCCTTTATTGTATCTACACAAGTTGGTGAGTCTACTATTGCCAGGAGAGTCTATTAAGGTTGCATGGTTGAAATTATCGACCGTTCGACCTCTGTAGACCTGGTTGAATTAGAGATGGTTGATTTTGACGTCATTATGGGTATGGACTGGTTAACATCTTGTTATGCTAATGTTGAGTGCTGGACAAAGATTGTTAGATTTAACTTTCCAGGAGAGGCAGTTTGGGAATGGAAAGGCGATACAGCAACACCGC
>NW_006239324.1:484388-485361 GCF_000226075.1 Solanum tuberosum | reverse complement strand
AAGCATGAGAAGAACTATCTGACCCACGATTTAGAGTTGGCTGCAGTTGTGCATGCGTTACAGATCTGGAGACACTAATTGTATAGCATTCATGTTGACATCTTCACAGATCATAAGAGCCTTTAATATATATTTAGACAGAAGGAGTTAAATTTGCGACAGCGTCGATGGCTTGAGTTACTGAAAGACTACGACGTGGATATTTTATATCATCCAGGAAAGGCGAATGTGGTAGCCGATGCCCTCAGTCTAAAATCTATGAGTAGTTTATCCCACTTAGGTGTTGAGAAGCGGAGCTAGCGTGAGAGCTTCATCAGTTAGCTAGCTTAGGAGTTAGATTGTTAGAGGCAGACGATAGTGGGGTCACAATTCAGGATACAGTTGTATCATCTCTAGTTGTAGAAGTAAAATCACGGCAACAAGAGGATCTTAGCTTAGAGAAGATTAGAGCCAAGGCTCAGGATCCACAGTCTCTAGCTTTTGATATAGCAGAAGATGGAGTCCTCAGATATATAGCGGTCGATTGTGTGTTCCAAATGTTGCAGGGCTTTGACATCGAATTATGGAAGAGGCACATGATTCCCGTTATTCTATTCACCCTGGTTCGACGAAGATGTACCATGATATTAAGGAGATCTATTGGTGGCACAGGATGAAGAAGGACGTTGATGAATTTGTGGCATAGTGTCCTAACTGCCAACAGGTGAAGGTTGAGCACCAAAAGCCCGCTGGGATAGTTCAGGAGATAGCCATTCCTTTGTGGAAGTGGGAAGCAATTAATATGGATTTTATTATAGGGTTACCTCAATCGCGTCGCAAGTTTGACTCTATTTGGGTAATTGTTGATAGACTAACAAAATCAGCCCACTTTTTACCAGTCAGGGCTACTTTTTCAGCCGAAGACTATGTAGGGCTCCTACGGGCGTGTGCGCTAGACTTCAAGGGGAGTTGGGATTACCACTTACCTCTTATA
>NW_006239324.1:483864-484004 GCF_000226075.1 Solanum tuberosum | reverse complement strand
AGGACGAGTGGCTTATGAGTTAGAATTGCCTTTGGGGTAAAAATCTATTCATCCAGTTTTCCATGTATTGATGCTACGGAAGTGAGTAGGAGAGCCTTCTCGGGTTGTCCTAGTTGAGGATGTTCAGAGCATAAAGGAGG
>NW_006239324.1:483415-483624 GCF_000226075.1 Solanum tuberosum | reverse complement strand
GTAGGAGACCTTTCTCGGGTTGTCCCAGTTGAGGATGTTCAAATAACAAAGGAGTTGTCCTACGAGGAAACTCCAGTTGTTATATTAGATCGGCAGGTCTGTAAATTGAGGACCAAAGATGTGGCTTCGATTAAAGTATTGTGGAGGAACAAAAATAGAGAAGAGGGGACCTGGGAAGCTGAGGATGGCATGAGGTCCAAATATCCTCA
>NW_006239324.1:482562-483329 GCF_000226075.1 Solanum tuberosum | reverse complement strand
GGTCCAAATATCCTCACTTGTTTCATACCCCAAGGTGCTGTCATATTAGTTTATACTAGGGCAGTAAGGTAAGATACCTATATATATATATATATACTATTGCTTATTAATATTATTGTGGTTGTCGTTGTATATCTGCTGGAACTATTGTGGTGGAGCTATAACGCTTAGCTATTTATGTTGTTATGTGAGACGCCTAGGTTAAAAATTTTGCATTTCAGGTTCCTGGATAGTGACATTTACAAAGGATACACTGCCTAAATTTTGGCAACTCCTAAGGACTGAACAATGTGACTCAGATTTTTCATTCGAGGATGAATGTTTCTAAGGGAGGAAGGATGTAACACCCCGACTTTTCAAAACGTCTAAATTAACTCGTATCTTCGTGGAAAGACAAGGAGGGTGGGTAATAAATTAACAATGATATGGTATGTGATATTTTAAGTGTTCAAAAGTGGTATCTCAAGTTTTGAAGTTAGGTAAGTGACAAAATAAAAGTTGGCTAAAGTTACCGTAAATTCCTTTTTAAAGATTTGTCCGAAATTTGAATCAAATGTCTCGGACGTTTTCTCCCAATATATAATAAGTTATGATCCCCGCGAGCTATGAAATCGAAGGTCTACGAGTCTAGTTTCCAACGCATTAAACCGTTCGTTCATACGACTTCAGAATAAAGAGATATTCGCATTTTCATGGGCCTGCGTAAGCAGGCACGTGAGGTGGGGACCTAAGTCGATTGAATGTTACATATATCTTCTCCTTCGACC